>NW_024609703.1:215000-322664 GCF_018296145.1 Oncorhynchus tshawytscha
ACATGGTCATTCTGGATCTCTGTAGTTACAACATGGGTCATTCTGGATCTCTGTAGTTACAACATGGTCATTCTGGATCTCTGTAGTTACAACATGGTCATTCTGGATCTCTGTAGTTACAACATGGGTCATTCGGGATCCCTTTAGTTACAACATGGGTCATTCTGGATCTCTTTAGTTACAACATGGCTCATTCTGGATCTCTGTAGTTACAACATGGTCATTCTGGATCTCTGTAGTTACAACATGGTCATTCTGGATCCCTTTAGTTACAACATGGTCATTCTGGATCCCTTTAGTTACAACATGGTCATTCTGGATCTCTTTAGTTACAACATGGTCATTCTGGATCCCTTTAGTTACAACATGGTCATTCTGGATCCCTTTAGTTACAACATGGTCATTCTGGATCTCTGTAGTTACAACATGGCTCATTCTGGATCTCTGTAGTTACAACATGGCTCATTCTGGATCTCTGTAGAATCATTGTGATGTCAAATGAATGATACCACTGATTTGTCTGTCTTTCAGCCATCAACTTTATAGTCTCTTTTCCTTGCAAATGCATAAGACGAACCTTTCCTCCTTGTTTGAACCAAACCATACGGCCTCATATTGTTGATGTGTGTGTTCTGTCTCTGTGTGTTCTGTCTCTGTGTGTTCTGTCTCTGTGTGTTCTGTCTCTGTGTGTCCTGTCTCTGTGTGTCTCTGTGTGTCCTGTCTCTGTGTGTCCTGTCTCTGTGTCTCTCTGTGTGTCTTGTCTCTGTGGGTCCTGTCTCTGTGTGTCCTGTCTCTGTCTGTCTCTGTGAGTCCTGTCTCTGTGTGTCTCTGTGAGTCCTGTCTCTGTGAGTCCTGTCTCTGTGTGTCCTGTCTCTGTGTGTTCTTTCTCTGTGTGTCCTGGTCTCTGTGTGTCCTGGTCTCTGTGTGTCCTGTCTCTGTGTGTGTCTCTGTTCTCTCTGTGTGTCCGTGTCCTGTCTCTGTCTGTGTGTCTCTGTGTGTCTCTGTGTGTTCTGTCTCTCTGTGTCCTGTCTCTGTGTCCTGTCTCTGTGTGTCCTGTCTCTGTGTGTGTCCTGTCTTTGTGTGTCTCTGTGTGTCCTGTCTCTGTGTGTCCTGTCATTGTGTGTTCTGTTCTGTGTGTATCAGGTGTGAGGTGGACCTGTCCAGTGTTCTACCCAACCAGTCTCAGCTGTTCACGCGGGTTCTGAAAGAGGGAAAAGGTCGTGTGGTCTTCCTGATCGCTCTGAGCACGTGTAGTGGCGTCTCCATCTCCGACATGTGTGCCCCGCCCCTCGAGGAGCCTCAGGAGAGAGAGAAAACTCTGGAGAAATACGTCAGTACTGTCATATAATATTAATATACCTCCTCTGTTATAGAGACATCAGTACTGTTGTTTTACTGGGTCAGTCCTGGAGCAGCCCTCCAAGTGATATTACTGTCTGTAATGTGTTGTTTTACAGGGTCAGTCCTGTCTGTAATGTTGTTTTACAGGGTCAGTCCTGTCTGTAATGTTGTTTTACAGGGTCAGTCCTGTCTGTAATGTTGTTTTACAGGGTCAGTCCTGTCTGTAATGTTGTTTTACAGGGTCAGTCCTGTCTGTAATGTTGTTTACAGGGTCAGTCCTGTCTGGGTTTTACAGGGTCAGTCCTGTCTGTAATGTTGTTTTACAGGGTCAGTCCTGTCTGTAATGTTGTTTTTACAGGGTTTTACAGGGTCAGTCCTGTCTGTAATGTTGTTTTACAGGGTCAGTCCTGTCTGTAATGTTGTTTTACAGGGTCAGTCCTGTCTGTAATGTTGTTTTACAGGGGGTCAGTCCTGTCTGTAATGTTGTTTTACAGGGTCAGTCCTGTTAGTTAACAGACTCTATTTCTGATGTTGTTCCACAGGGTCAGTCCTGTTAGTTAACAGACTCTATTTCTGATGTTGTTCCCCTCTCAGAGTTTCAAAAGTTCCTTCAGGAACCTCCGGGATGTTGGTTTCCTTCAAGTTAAGATTATCAAGGCTACTGATCTGTTGGCAGCTGATTTAAATGGTATGAAGCACTTCACTCTGAACTTCTTCATTTCACTGTAGAACTAGATATATCCTTTAGTGTTGCACTATATTTTACCACAAAAGCTACTGTATATAGACACTAACTCTGGCTGTGTGTGTGGTTGGGTGGGTGTCTGTTGCAGGGAAGAGTGATCCGTTCTGTGTGTTGGAGTTGGGGAACGACAGACTGCAGACTCACACCATCTATAAAACCCTCAACCCCAACTGGAACAAAGTTTTCACCTTGTCAGTCACACACCTGCTTTTTACCCTCTTAGTTTCCCTTTAAACATGGGATTTAACGTGGTGTTACACATCTGTCATTTTAAAGATGTTCTGTTGTATTACCATATTTCTCACACCAGTCGATGGTCAGTTGCCATGTAAACCACCCATCTAATCCCAGGTTAATATTCCAGTCGATGGTCAATTGCCATATAAACCACACATCTAATCCCAGGTTAATATTCCAGTCGATGGTCAGTTGCCATATAAACCACCCATCTAATCCCAGGTTAATATTCCAGTCGATGGTCAGTTGCCATATAAACCACCCATCTAATCCCAGGTTAATATTCCAGTCGATGGTCAGTTGCCATGTAAACCACCCATCTAATCCCAGGTTAATATTTCAGTCGATGGTCAGTTGCCATATAAACCACCCATCTAATCCCAGGTTAATATTCCAGTCGATTGTCAGTTGCCATATAAACCACCCATCTAATCCCAGGTTAATATTCCAGTCGATGGTCAGTTGCCATATAAACCACCCATCTAATCCCAGGTTAATATTCCAGTCGATGGTCAGTTGCCATATAAACCACCCATCTAATCCCAGGTTAATATTCCAGTCGATTGTCAGTTGCCATATAAACCACCCATCTAATCCCAGGTTAATATTCCAGTCGATGGTCAGTTGCCATATAAACCACCCATCTAATCCCAGGTTAATATTCCAGTCGATGGTCAGTTGCCATATAAACCACCCATCTAATCCCAGGTTAATATTCCAGTCGATGGTCAGTTGCCATATAAACCACCCATCTAATCCCAGGTTAATATTTCAGTCGATGGTCAGTTGCCATATAAACCCCACATCTAATCCCAGGTTAATATTCCAGTCGATGGTCAGTTGCCATATAAACCCCACATCTAATCCCAGGTTAATATTCCAGTCGATGGTCAGTTGCCATATAAACCACCCATCTAATCCCAGGTTAATATTCCAGTCGATGGTCAGTTGCCATATAAACCACCCATCTAATCCCAGGTTAATATTCCAGTCGATGGTCAGTTGCCATATAAACCACCCATCTAATCCCAGGTTAATATTCCAGTCGATGGTCAGTTGCCATATAAACCACCCATCTAATCCCAGGTTAATATTCCAGTCGATGGTCAGTTGCCATATAAACCACCCATCTAATCCCAGGTTAATATTCCAGTCGATTGTCAGTTGCCATATAAACCACCCATCTAATCCCAGGTTAATATTCCAGTCGATGGTCAGTTGCCATATAAACCACCCATCTAATCCCAGGTTAATATTCCAGTCGATGGTCAGTTGCCATATAAACCACCCATCTAATCCCAGGTTAATATTCCAGTCGATTGTCAGTTGCCATATAAACCACCCATCTAATCCCAGGTTAATATTCCAGTCGATGGTCAATTGCCATATAAACCACCCATCTAATCCCAGGTTAATATTCCAGTCGATGGTCAGTTGCCATATAAACCACCCATCTAATCCCAGGTTAATATTCCAGTCGATGGTCAGTTGCCATATAAACCACCCATCTAATCCCAGGTTAATATTCCAGTCGATGGTCAATTCCCATATAAACCACCCATCTAATCCCAGGTTAATATTCCAGTCGATGGTCAATTCCCATATAAACCACCCATCTAATCCCAGGTTAATATTCCAGTCGATGGTCAATTCCCATATAAACCCCACATCTAATCCCAGGTTAATATTCCAGTCGATGGTCAGTTGCCATATAAACCACCCATCTAATCCCAGGTTAATATTCCAGTCGATGGTCAGTTGCCATATAAACCACCCATCTAATCCCAGGTTAATATTCCAGTCGATGGTCAGTTGCCATATAAACCACCCATCTAATCCCAGGTTAATATTCCAGTCGATGGTCAGTTGCCATATAAACCACCCATCTAATCCCAGGTTAATATTCCAGTCGATGGTCAGTTGCCATATAAACCACCCATCTAATCCCAGGTTAATGTTTCAGTGAATGTTTCTGCTGTATTTATATCCATGTGTGTGTGTTGTCCAGCCCAGTAAAAGACATCCATGATATTCTGGACCTGACCATCTTTGATGAGGATGGAGACAAAGCACTTCCTGGCCATTCCTCTCCTGGTTATAAAGTGGCCATTCCTCTGCTTTCTGTAAGTTATAAAGTGTCCATTCCTCTGCTTTCTGTGAGTAGCATAGTGGCCATTCCTCTACTTTCTGTGAGTAGCATAGTGGCCATTCCTCTGCTTTCTGTGAGTAGCATAGTGGCCATTCCTCTACTTTCTGTGAGTAGCATAGTGGCCATTCCTCTGCTTTCTGTGAGTAACATAGTGGCCATTCCTCTACTTTCTGTGAGTAGCATAGTGGCCATTCCTCTGCTTTCTGTAAGTTATAAAGTGTCCATTCCTCTGCTTTCTGTGAGTAGCATAGTGGCCATTCCTCTGCTTTCTGTGAGTAGCATAGTGGCCATTCCTCTGCTTTCTGTAAGTTATAAAGTGTCCATTCCTCTGCTTTCTGTGAGTAGCATAGTGGCCATTCCTCTACTTTCTGTGAGTAGCATAGTGGCCATTCCTCTACTTTCTGTGAGTAGCATAGTGGCCATTCCTCTACTTTCTGTAAGTAGCATAGTGGCCATTCCTCTGCTTTCTGTGAGTAGCATAGTGGCCATTCCTCTACTTTCTGTGAGTAACATAGTGGCCATTCCTCTGCTTTCTGTGAGTAGCATAGTGACCACTCCTCTACTCTCTGTGAGTAACATAGTGACCATTCCTCTACTTTCTGTGAGTAACATAGTGACCACTCCTCTACTCTCTGTGAGTACCATAGTGACCATTCCTCTACTTTCTGTGAGTAGCATAGTGTCCATTCCTCTACTTTCTGTAAGTAGCATAGTGTCCATTCCTCTACTTTCTGTAAGTAGCATAGTGTCCATTCCTCTGCTTTCTGTAAGTAGCATAGTGGCCATTCCTCTGCTTTCTGTGAGTAGCATAGTGGCCATTCCTCTACTTTCTGTGAGTAGCATAGTGGCCATTCCTCTACTTTCTGTGAGTAACATAGTGTCCATTCCTCTACTCTCTGTGAGTAACATAGTGACCACTCCTCTACTCTCTCTGAGTAACATCCTCTACTCTCTTTGAGTAACATAGTGACCACTCCTCTACTCTCTGTGAGTAACATAGTGACCATTCCTCTACTCTCTGTGAGTAACATAGTGACCACTCCTCTACTCTCTGTGAGTAACATAGTGACCACTCCTCTACTCTCTTTGAGTAACATAGTGACCACTCCTCTACTCTCTGTGAGTACCATAGTGACCACTCCTCTACTCTCTTTGAGTACCATAGTGACCACTCCTCTACTCTCTTTGAGTAACATAGTGACCACTCCTCTACTCTCTGTGAGTAACATAGTGACCACTCCTCTACTCTCTGTGAGTAACATAGTGACCACTCCTCTACTCTCTGTGAGTAACATAGTGACCACTCCTCTACTCTCTGTGAGTAACATAGTGGCCTTTCCCAAAGTCTCTGTGAGTAACATAGTGACCATTCCTCTACTCTCTGTGAGTAACATAGTGACCATTCCTCTACTCTCTCTGAGTAACATAGTGACCATTCCTCTACTCTCTGTGAGTAACATAGTGACCATTCCTCTACTCTCTGTGAGTAACATAGTGACCATTCCTCTACTCTCTGTGAGTAACATAGTGACCATTCCTCTACTCTCTGTGAGTAACATAGTGACCACTCCTCTACTCTCTGTGAGTACCATAGTGACCACTCCTCTACTCTCTGTGAGTAACATCCTCTACTCTCTGTGAGTAACATCCTCTACTCTCTGTGAGTAACATAGTGACCACTCCTCTACTCTCTGTGAGTACCATAGTGACCACTCCTCTACTCTCTGTGAGTAACATAGTGACCACTCCTCTACTCTCTGTGAGTAACATAGTGGCCTTTCCCAAAGTCTCTGTGAGTAACATAGTGACCATTCCTCTACTCTCTGTGAGTAACATAGTGACCACTCCTCTACTCTCTGTGAGTAACATAGTGACCATTCCTCTACTCTCTGTGAGTAACATAGTGACCACTCCTCTACTCTCTGTGAGTAACATAGTGGCCATTCCTCTACTCTCTGTGAGTAACATAGTGACCACTCCTCTACTCTCTGTGAGTAACATAGTGACCACTCCTCTACTCTCTGTGAGTAACATAGTGACCACTCCTCTACTCTCTGTGAGTAACATAGTGACCACTCCTCTACTCTCTGTGAGTAACATAGTGACCACTCCTCTACTCTCTGTGAGTAACATAGTGACCACTCCTCTACTCTCTGTGAGTAACATAGTGACCATTCCTCTACTCTCTGTGAGTAACATAGTGACCATTCCTCTACTCTCTGTGAGTAACATAGTGACCACTCCTCTACTCTCTGTGAGTAACATAGTGACCACTCCTCTACTCTCTGTGAGTAACATAGTGACCATTCCTCTACTCTCTGTGAGTAACATAGTGACCACTCCTCTACTCTCTGTGAGTAACATAGTGACCATTCCTCTACTCTCTGTGAGTAACATAGTGACCACTCCTCTACTCTCTTTGAGCAGTGTGAATCCTCTGACATATTACACTATGTATTTTCATTAGATGAATGGGAGTTCAAGTCAAGAGGGCCTTACAGTCCAGTCATGTCTTCACCCTCTGTTTCCAGTAATCCACTGTTCCAGCTTAGTGTTGGTCTCTGTATATTACCTGTACATTACATTACACTCTCTGTCCCCTCCAGATCCACAATGGTCAACCGATCTGCTGTCCCCTGAAGAAAGAGGATCTGGTGTGTCTGTCTAAAGGAAGCATCTTCCTAGAGCTGGAGCTCATCTTCAACCCAGTGAGTCCAATCACACTGTCTGATGCCCCTCCAGTCTATTCTGTTGGCCAGGGCCCATAGGGTATAGGTGGCTGTTCTGTAGGGTCATCTGGACCGGTCCTGTCAGATACTGTACTGTAGGGTCATCTGGACCGATGGGCCGGTCCTGACAGATACTGTACTGTAGGGTCATCTAGACCGATGGACCGGTCCTGACAGATACTGTACTGTAGGGTCATCTGGACTGATGGACCGGTCCTAACAGATACTGTACTGTAGGGTCATCTAGACCGATGGACCGGTCCTGTCAGATACTGTACTGTAGGGTCATCTGGACCGATGGACCGGTCCTACCAGATACTGTACTGTAGGGTCATCTGGACCGATGGACCGGTCCTAACAGATACTGTACTGTAGGGTCATCTGGACCGGTCCTAACAGATACTGTACTGTAGGGTCATCTGGAATGATGTTTTATACAGATGGACCAGTCCTGTCAGATTGTGTGTGTGTGTGTGTGTGTGTGTGTGTGTGTGTGTGTGTGTGTGTGTGTGTGTGTGTGTGTGTGTGTGTGTGTGGAACAACCTGTGTCTTCCTCCATCTCTCTCTATTTAAACAGGAACAACCTGTGTCTTCCTCCGTATCTCTCTCTATTTAAACAGGAACAACCTGTGTCTTCCTCAGTCTTTCTCTCCAATTGCTCTTAAATACAAGTAAAACTAAATGCATGCTCTTCAACCGATCGCTACCTGCACCTACCAGCCTGTCCAACATCACTACTCTGGACGGCTCTGACTTAGAATACGTGGACAACTACAAATACTTAGGTGTCTGGTTAGACTGTAAACTCTCCTTCCAGACCCACATCAAACATCTCCAATCCAAAGTTAAATCTAGAATTGGCTTCCTATTTCGCAACAAAGCATCCTTCACTCATGCTGCCAAACATACCCTTGTAAAACTGACCATCCTACCAATCCTTGACTTTGGCGATGTCATTTACAAAATACCCTACTCAACAAATTGGATGCAGTCTATCACAGTGCAATCCGTTTTGTCACCAAAGCCCCATATACTACCCACCAACCTGTACGCTCTTGTTGGCTGGCCCTCGCTTCATACTCGTCGCCAAACCCACTGGCTCCATGTCATCTACAAGACCCTGCTAGGTAAAGTCCCCCTTATCTCAGCTCGCTGGTCACCATAGCATCTCCCACCTGTAGAACACACGCTCCAGCAGGTATATCTCTCTAGTCACCCCCAAAACCAATTCTTTCTTTGGCCGCCTCTCCTTCCAGTTCTCTGCTGCCAACGACTGGAACGAACTACAAAAATCTCTGAAACTGGAAACACACTTATCTCCTCACTAGCTTTAAGCACCTAACTGTCAGAGCAGCTCACAGATTACTGCACCTGTACATAGCCCACCTATAATTTAGCCCAAACAACTACCTCTTTCCCAACTGTATTTAATTTATTTATTTTGCTCCTTTGCACCCCATTATTTTTATTTCTACTTTGCACATTCTTCCACTGCAAAACTACCATTCCAGTGTTTTACTTGCTATATTGTATTTACTCTGCCACCATGGCCTTTTTTGCCTTTACCTCCCTTCTCACCTCATTTGCTCACATTGTATATAGACTTGTTTATACTGTATTATTGACTGTATGTTTGTTTTACTCCATGTGTAACTCTGTGTCGTTGTATCTGTCGAACTGCTTTGCTTTATCTTGGCCAGGTCGCAGTTGTAAATGAGAACTTGTTCTCAACTTGGCTACCTGGTTAAATAAAGGTGAAATAAAATAAATAAACAGGACCAACCTGTGTCTTCCTCCATCTCTCTCTATTTAAACAGGAACAACCTGTGTCTTCCTCCATCTCTCTCTCTATTTAAACAGGAACAACCTGTGTCTTCCTCCATCTCTCTCTCTATTTAAACAGGAACAACCTGTGTCTTCCTCCGTCTCTCTCTCTATTTAAACAGGAACAACCTGTGTCTTCCTCCATCTCTCTCTATTTAAACAGGAACAACCTGTGTCTTCCTCCATCTCTCTCTATTTAAACAGGAACAACCTGTGTCTTCCTCCGTCTCTCTCTCTATTTAAACAGGAACAACCTGTGTCTTCCTCCATCTCTCTCTCCATTTAAACAGGAACAACCTGTGTCTTCCTCCATCTCTCTCTCTATTTAAACAGGAACAACCTGTGTCTTCCTCCATCTCTCTCTATTTAAACAGGAACAACCTGTGTCTTCCTCCATCTCTCTCTATTTAAACAGGAACAACCTGTGTCTTCCTCCATCTCTCTCTCTATTTAAACAGGAACAACCTGTGTCTTCCTCCATCTCTCTCCATTTAAACAGGAACAACCTGTGTCTTCCTCCATCTCTCTCTATTTAAACAGGAACAACCTGTGTCTTCCTCCATCTCTCTCTCCATTTAAACAGGAACAACCTGTGTCTTCCTCCATCTCTCTCTATTTAAACAGGAACAACCTGTGTCTTCCTCCATCTCTCTCTATTTAAACAGGAACAACCTGTGTCTTCCTCCGTCTCTCTCTATTTAAACAGGAACAACCTGTGTCTTCCTCCATCTCTCTCTATTTAAACAGGAACAACCTGTGTCTTCCTCCATCTCTCTCTATTTAAACAGGAACAACCTGTGTCTCCAGATTTAAACAGGAACAACCTGTGTCTTCCTCCATCTCTCCATTTAAACAGGAACAACCTGTGTCTTCCTCCATCTCTCTCTATTTAAACAGGAACAACCTGTGTCTTCCATCCATCTCTCTCCATTTAAACAGGAACAACCTGTGTCTTCCTCCATCTCTCTCCATTTAAACAGGAACAACCTGTGTCTCCATCCTCCATTTAAACAGGAACAACCTGTGTCTTCCTCTCTCTCCATTTAAACAGGAACAACCTGTGTCTTCCTCCATCTCTCTCTATTTAAACAGGAACAACCTGTGTCTTCCTCCATCTCTCTCTATTTAAACAGGAACAACCTGTGTCTTCCTCCATCTCTCTCTCTATTTAAACAGGAACAACCTGTGTCTTCCTCCATCTCTCTCTATTTAAACAGGAACAACCTGTGTCTTCCTCCATCTCTCTCTATTTAAACAGGAACAACCTGTGTCTTCCTCCATCTCTCTCTCCATTTAAACAGGAACAACCTGTGTCTTCCTCCATCTCTCTCTCTATTTAAACAGGAACAACCTGTGTCCTCCTCTCTATTTAAACAGGAACAACCTGTGTCTTCCTCCATCTCTCTCTCCATTTAAACAGGAACAACCTGTGTCTTCCTCCATCTCTCTCTCTATTTAAACAGGAACAACCTGTGTCTTCCTCCATCTCTCTCTCCATTTAAACAGGAACAATCTGTGTCTTCCTCCATCTCTCTCTCCATTTAAACAGGAACAACCTGTGTCTTCCTCCATCTCTCTCCATTTAAACAGGAACAACCTGTGTCTTCCTCCATCTCTCTCTATTTAAACAGGAACAACCTGTGTCTTCCTCCATCTCTCTCTATTTAAACAGGAACAACCTGTGTCTTCCTCCATCTCTCTCTATTTAAACAGGAACAACCTGTGTCTTCCTCCATCTCTCTCCATTTAAACAGGAACAACCTGTGTCTTCCTCCATCTCTCTCTATTTAAACAGGAACAACCTGTGTCTTCCTCCATCTCTCTCTCTATTTAAACAGGAACAACCTGTGTCTTCCTCCATCTCTCTCTCTATTTAAACAGGAACAACCTGTGTCTTCCTCCATCTCTCTCCATTTGACTTCTGTTTTCATCTTGTGTTTTTAGGTCAGAGCAGCTATCAGAACATTTAAACCAAAGGAGAAGAAATTCATGGAAGACAATCCAAAGTTTTCTAAAAAGGTTTGCTAAATGAATCTCCATAGTTAAAATATTGCGAAACAGGCAGCCATTTTGTGTTGATCTCAGCATCTTTTTAAGGTGTGTTTCTGTATTCGTTCCAGATGTTGGCACGTAACGTGTACCGCGTGCGTAACCTTTACAGAGCAGTGCAGTCCACATGCCAGTACATCAGCAGCTGTTTCCAGTGGGAGAGTTTCCAGAGGAGTCTCATAGCCTTCCTGGTGAGGCAGTCACCCTTTTCAACATCTAAACACAGCATTACCAAACTACATATACTGTAGTATAGCAGCACCATCTACAGTGTCTCCCATACAACCAGAATCCCTAGCAGGGGGTTCCCCATTTCCAGTCAATAGGTGTTCTCAATATGGGAATCTATCTGTCTCTGTCTCTGTCTGTAGAAGTCAGCCTCTCAAATGTCATATTATATATATACAGTGTTGTAACGATGTACAAATGGTTAAAGTACACAAGGGAAAATAAATAAGCATAAATATGGGTTGTATTTACAATGGTGTTTGTTCTCATATTCATTCAGGTGAGTGCCTTTCCAAAACATGTCCAATCAGTGTAATTTACCACAGGTGGACTCCAACAAAGCTGTAGAAACATCTCAAGGATGATCAATGGAAACAGGGTGCACCTGAGCTCAATTTCATCTCATAGCAAAGGGTCTGAATACTTACGTAAATAAAGTTTACGTAAATTTAGGTTTTACATACATGCAACATTTTTGAAAAAACTGGTCTTGCATTGTCATTATGGGGTATTTAGTGTTTGATTGAAGAGGGGAAAAACGATTTAATCAATTTTAGAATAAGGTTGTAACGTAACAAAATGTGTAAAAAGCCAAGGGGTCTGAATACTTTCCCAATGCACTGTATCCTTTTAAAAGATATTTTCCTTCATTACTTTCTAACTCTCCCACCCCTCCCTAATTAGAGTAAACTAATGGACAACAACGCTCAGGCTTCTACTTCCAGCTTCTACATACTATATACACTCTACATACTATATACACTCTACATACTATATACACTCTACATACTATATACACTCTACATACTATATACACTCTACATACTATATACACTCTACATACTATATACACTCTACATACTATATACACTCTACATACTATATACTACATACTATATACATTTACATACACTCTACATACTATATACACTCTACATACTATATACACTCTACATACTATATACACTCTACATACTATATACACTCTACATACTATATACACTACTACATACTATATACACTCTACATACTATATACACTCTACATACTATATACACTCTACATACTATATACACTCTACATACTATATACATTTACATACTATATACACTCTACATACTATATACACTCTACATACTATATACACTCTACATACTATATACACTCTACATACTATATACACTCTACATACTATATACACTCTACATACTATATACATTTACATACTATATACATTTACATACTATATACATCTACATACTATATACATTTACATACTATATACACTCTACATACTATACATACTATATACACTCCACATACTATATACATTTACATACTATATACATTTACATACTATATACACTCTACATACTATATACACTCTACATACTATATACATTTACATACTATATACATTTACATACTATATACACTCTACATACTATATACACTCTACATACTATATACACTCTACATACTATATACACTCTACATACTATAACACTCTACATACTATATACACTCTACATACTATATACACTCTACATACTATATACACTCCATACTATATACACTCTACATACTATATACATTTACATACTATATACACTCTACATACTATATACACTCACATACTATATACATTTACATACTATATACACTGGGACATACTATATACACTCTACATACTATATACATTTACATACTATATACACTCTACATACTATATACACTCTACATACTATATACACTCTACATACTATATACACTCTACATACTATATACACTCTACATACTATATACACTCTACATACTATATACACTCTACATACTATATACATTTACATACTATATACACTCTACATACTATATACACTCTACATACTATATACATTTACATACTATATACACTCTACATACTATATACATCTACATACTATATACACTCTACATACTATATACACTCTACATACTATATACACTCTACATACTATATCCCCATACTATATACACTCTACATACTATATACATTTACATACTATATAATTTACATACTATATACACTCTACATACTATGTTCTACATACTATATACACTCTACATACTATATACACTCTACATACTATATACACTCTCCCCAGACCTGACTGCCCTTAACCAACACAAAAACATCCTATGGCGTTCTGCATTAGCATCGAACAGCCCCCGTGATATGCAGCTGTTCAGGGAAGCTAGAAACCATTATACACAGGCAGTTAGAAAAGCCAAGGCTAGCTTTTTCAAGCAGAAATGTGCTTCCTGCAACACTAACTCCAAAAAGTTCTGGGACACTGTAAAGTCCATGGAGAATAAGAACACCTCCTCCCAGCTGCCCACTGCACTGAAGATAGGAAACACTGTCACCACTGATAAATCCACCATAATTGAGAATTTCAAAAGCATTTTTCTACGGCTGGCCATGCCTTCCACCTGGCTACTCCTACCCCGGTCAACAGCACTGCACCCCCAACAGCAACACCTTCTATCCTACCTATCTATCCTATATCTATCCTACCGTGCCTTTCTAAGGTCTTCGAAAGCCAAGTCAACAAACAGATTACCGACCATTTCAAATCTCACCATACCTTCACTGCTATGCAATCTGGTTTCAGAGCTGGTCATGGGTGCACCTCAGCCACGCTCAAGGTCCTAAACGATATCTTAACCGCCATCGATAAGAAACATTACTGTGCAGCCGTATTCATTGATCTGGCCAAGGCTTTTGACTCTGTCAATCACCACATCCTCATCGGCAGACTCGACAGCCTTGGTTTCTCAAATGATTGCCTCGCCTGGTTCACCAACTACTTCTCTGATAGAGTTCAGTGTGTCAAATCGGAGGGTCTGCTGTCCGGACCTCTGGCAGTCTCTATGGGGGTGCCACAGGGTTCAATTCTTGGACCGACTCTCTTCTCTGTATACATCAATGAGGTCGCTCTTGCTGCTGGTGAGTCTCTGATCCACCTCTACGCAGACAACACCATTCTGTATACTTCCGCCCTTCTTTGGACACTGTGTTAACAACCCTCCAGGCAAGCTTCAATGCCATACAACTCTCCTTCCGTGGCCTCCAATTGCTCTTAAATACAAGTAAAACTAAATGCATGCTATTCAACCGATCGCTACCTGCACGTACCCGCCTGTCCAACATCACTACTCTGGACGGCTCTGACTTAGAATACGTGGACAACTACAAATACTTAGGTGTCTGGTTAGACTGTAAACTCTCCTTCCAGACCCATATCAAACATCTCCAATCCAAAGTTAAATCTAGAATTGGCTTCCTATTTCGCAACAAAGCATCCTTCACTCATGCTGCCAAATATACCCTTGTGAAACTGACCATCCTACCAATCCTCGACTTTGGCGATGTCATTTACAAAATAGCCTCCAATACCCTACTCAACAAATTGGATGCAGTCTATCACAGTGCAATCCGTTTTGTCACCAAAGCCCCATATACTACCCACCATTGCGACCTGTACGCTCTCGTTGGCTGGCCCTCGCTTCATACTCGTCGCCAAACCCACTGGCTCCATGTCATCTACAAGACCCTGCTAGGTAAAGTCCCCCTTATCTCAGCTCGCTGGTCACCATAGCATCTCCCACCTGTAGCACACGCTCCAGCAGGTATATCTCTCTAGTCACCCCCAAAACCAATTCTTTCTTTGGCCGCCTCTCCTTCCAGTTCTCTGCTGCCAACGACTGGAACAAACTACAAAAATCTCTGAAACTGGAAACACTTATCTCCCTCACTAGCTTTAAGCACCAACTGTCAGAGCAGCTCACAGATTACTGCACCTGTACATAGCCCACCTATAATTTAGCCCAAACAACTACCTCTTTCCCAACTGTATTTAATTTTAATTCATTTATTTATTTTGCTCCTTTGCACCCCATTATTTTTATTTCTACTTTGCACATTCTTCCATTGCAAAACTACCATTCCAGTGTTTTACTTGCTATATTGTATTTACTTTGCCACCATGGCCTTTTTTGCCTTTACCTCCCTTTTCACCTCATTTGCTCACATTGTATATAGACTTGTTTATACTGTATTATTGACTGTATGTTTGTTTTACTCCATGTGTAACTCTGTGTCGTTGTATCTGTCGAACTGCTTTGCTTTATCTTGGCCAGGTCGCAATTGTAAATGAGAACTTGTTCTCAACTTGCCTACCTGGTTAAATAAAGATAAAATAAAATACATACTATATACATTTACATACTATATACACTCTACATACTATATACACTCTACATACTATATACATTTACATACTATATACACTCTACATACTATATACATTTACATACTATATACACTCTACATACTATATACACTCTACATACTATATACACTCTACATACTATATACACTCTACATACTATATACACTCTACATACTATATACACTCTACATACTATATACACTCTACATACTATATACACTCTACATACTATATACACTCTACATACTATATACACTCTACATACTATATACACTCTACATACTATATACATTTACATACTATATACACTCTACATACTATATACACTCTACATACTATATACACTCTACATACTATATACACTCTACATACTATATACACTCTACATACTATATACACTCTACATACTATATACACTCTACATACTATATACACTCTACATACTATATACACTCTACATACTATATACACTCTACATACTATATACACTCTACATACTATATACACTCTACATACTATATACACTCTACATACTATATACACTCTACATACTATATACATTTACATACTATATACACTCTACATACTATATACACTCTACATACTATATACACTCTACATACTATATACATTTACATACTATATACACTCTACATACTATATACACTCTACATACTATATACACTCTACATACTATATACACTCTACATACTATATACATTTACATACTATATACACTCTACATACTATATACACTCTACATACTATATACATTTTACATACTATATACACTCTACATACTATATACATTTACATACTATATACACTCTACATACTATATACATTTTACATACTATGTACACTCTACATACTATATACATTTACATACTATGTACACTCTACATACTATATATTCATTTACATACTATATACACTCTACATACTATATACACTCTACATACATTTACATACTATATACACTACATACTATATACACTCTACATACTATATACACTCTACATACTATATACACTCTACATACTATATACATTTACATACTATATACACTCTACATACTATATACACTCTACATACTATATACACTCTACATACTATATACACTCTACATACTATATACATTTACATACTATATACACTCTACATACTATATACACTTTACATACTATATACACTCTACATACTATATACACTCTACATACTATATACACTCTACATACTATATACATTTACATACTATATACATTTACATACTATATACATTTACATACTATATACATTTACATACTATATACACTCTACATACTATATACATTTACATACTATGTACACTCTACATACTATATACACTCTACATACTATATACACTCTACATACTATATATTCATTTACATACTATATACACTCTACATACTATATACATTTACATACTATATACACTACATACTATATACACTCTACATACTATATACACTCTACATACTATATACACTCTACATACTATATACATTTACATACTATATACACTCTACATACTATATACACTCTACATACTATATACATCTACATACTATATACACTCTACATACTATATACATTTACATACTATATACACTCTACATACTATATATTCATTTACATACTATATACACTCTACATACTATATACATTTACATACTATATACACTCTACATACTATATACACTCTACATACTATATACACTCTACATACTATATACACTCTACATACTATATACACTCTACATACTATATACACTCTACATACATTTACATACTATATACACTACATACTATATACACTCTACATACTATATACACTCTACATACTATATACACTCTACATACTATATACATTTACATACTATATACACTCTACATACTATATATTCATTTACATACTATATACACTCTACATACATTTACATACTATATACACTCTACATACTATATACACTCTACATACTATATACACTCTACATACTATATACATTTTACATACTATATACACTCTACATACTATATACACTCTACATACTATATACATTTACATACTATATACACTCTACATACTATATACATTTACATACTATATACACTCTACATACTATATACATTTACATACTATATACACTCTACATACTATATACATTTACATACTATATACACTCTACATACTATATACACTCTACATACTATATACATTTACATACTATATACATCTACATACTATATACACTCTACATACTATACATACTATATACACTCTACATACTATATACATTTTACATACTATATACACTCTACACACTATATACATTTACATACTATATACACTACATACTATATACACTCTACATACTATATACATTTTACATACTATATACATTGTACATACTATATACACTCTACATACTATATACACTCTACATACTATATACATTTTACATACTATATACACTCTACATACTATATACATTTTACATACTATATACACTCTACATACTATATACACTCTACATACTATATGCAGTCTACATACTATATACACTCTACATACTCTATACATTTTACATACTATATACACTCTACATACTATACACACTACATACTATATACACTGCTCAAAAAAATTAAGGGAACACTAAAATAACACATCCTAGATCTGAATGAATGAAATATTTTTATTTAATACTTTTTTCTTTACATGGTTGAATGTGCTGACAACAAAATCACACAAAATCAATGGAAATCAAATTTATCAACCCATGGAGGTCTGGATTTAGAGTCACACTCAAAATTAAAGTGGAAAACTACACTACAGGCTGATCCAACTTTGATGTAATGTCCTTAAAACAAGTCAAAATGAGGCTCAGTTGTGTGTGTGGCCTCCACGTGCCTGTATGACCTCCCTACAACGCCTGGGCATGCTCCTGATGAGGTGGCAGATGGTCTCCTGAGGGATCTCCTCCCAGACCTGGACTAAAGCATCCACCAACTCCTGGAGAGTCTGTGGTGCACCGTGGCGTGGTGGATAGAGCGAGACATGATGTCCCAGATGTGCTCAATTGGATTCAGGTCTGGGGAACGGGCGGGCCAGTCCATAGCATCAATGCCTTCCTCTTGCAGGAACTGCTGACACACTCCAGCCACATGAGGTCTAGCATTGTCTTGCATTAGGAGGAACCCAGGGCCAACCGCACCAGCATATGGTCTCACAAGGGGTCTGAGGATCTCATCTCGGTACCTAATGGCAGTCAGGCTACCTCTGGCGAGCACATGGAGGGCTGTGCGGCCTCCCAAAGAAATGCCACCCCACACCATGACTGACCCACCGCCAAACCGGTCATGCTGGAGAATGTTGCAGGCAGCAGAACGTTCTCCACGGCGTCTCCAGACTGTCACGTCTGTCACATGTGCTCAGTGTGAACCTGCTTTCATCTGTGAAGAGCACAGGGCGCCAGTGGCGAATTTGCCAATCTTGGTGTTCTCTGGCAAATGCCAAACGTCCTGCACGGTGTTGGGCTGTAAGCACAACCCCCACCTGTGGACGTCGGGCCCTCATACCACCCTCATGGAGTCTGTTTCTGACCATTTGAGCAGACACATGCACATTAGTGGCCTGCTGGAGGTCATTTTGCAGGGCTCTGGCAGTGCTCCTCCTGCTCCTCGCACAAAGGCGGAGGTAGCGGTCCTGCTGCTGGGTTGTTGCCCTCCTACGGCCTCCTCCACGTCTCCTGATGTACTGGCCTGTCTCCTGGTAGCGCCTCCATGCTCTGGACACTACGCTGACAGACACAGCAAACCTTCTTGCCACAGCTCGCATTGATGTGCCATCCTGGATGAGCTGCACTACCTGAGCCACTTGTGTGGGTTGTAGACTCTGTCTCATGCTACGACTAGAGTGAAAGCACAGCCAGCATTCAAAAGTGACCTAAACATCAGGAAGCATAGGAACTGAGAAGTGGTCTGTGGTCCCCACCTGCAGAACCACTCCTTTATTGGGGGTGTCTTGCTAATTGCCTATAATTTCCACCTGTTGTCTGTTCCATTTGCACAACAGCATGTGAAATGTATTGTCAATCAGTGTTGCTTCCTAAGTGGACAGTTTGATTTCACAGAAGTGCGATTGACTTGGAGTTACATTGTGTTGTTTAAGTGTTCCCTTTATTTTTTTGAGCAGTGTACATTTTACAGACACAGTCTATTTTTACAATAGTTATCTTTTGTTTGATTTTAAACCCCCCTTCAGCTCCATTCAACCCCTCCCATCTATCTATAGAAGATAGGATCTAGCCTCAGCTACAGTGTAGACTGGTCCCACTAGAGGAGAAGAAGATAGGGATCTAGCCTCAGCTACAGTGTAGACTGGTCCCACTAGAGGAGAAGAAGATAGGATCTAGCCTCAGCTACAGTGTAGACTGGTCCCACTAGAGGAGAAGAAGATAGGATCTAGCCTCAGCTACAGTGTAGACTGGTCCCACTAGAGGAGAAGAAGATAGGATCTAGCTACAGTGTAGACTGGTCCCACTAGAGGAGAAGAAGATAGGATCTAGCCTCAGCTACAGTGTAGACTGGTCCCACTAGAGGAGAAGAAGATAGGATCTAGCCTCAGCTACAGTGTAGACTGGTCCCACTAGAGGAGAAGAAGATAGGATCTAGCCTCAGCTACAGTGTAGACTGGTCCCACTAGAGGAGAAGAAGATAGGATCTAGCCTCAGCTACAGTGTAGACTGGTCCCACTAGAGGAGAAGAAGATAGGATCTAGCCTCAGCTACAGTGTAGACTGGTCCCACTAGAGGAGAAGAAGATAAGGATCTAGCCTCAGCTACAGTGTAGACTGGTCCCACTAGAGGAGAAGAAGATAGGATCTAGCCTCAGCTACAGTGTAGACTGGTCCCACTAGAGGAGAAGAAGATAGGATCTAGCTACAGTGTAGACTGGTCCCACTAGAGGAGAAGAAGATAGGATCTAGCCTCAGCTACAGTGTAGACTGGTCCCACTAGAGGAGAAGAAGATAGGATCTAGCCTCAGCTACAGTGTAGACTGGTCCCACTAGAGGAGAAGAAGATAGGATCTAGCCTCAGCTACAGTGTAGACTGGTCCCACTAGAGGAGAAGAAGATAGGATCTAGCCTCAGCTACAGTGTAGACTGGTCCCACTAGAGGAGAAGAAGATAGGATCTAGCCTCAGCTACAGTGTAGACTGGTCCCACTAGAGGAGAAGAAGATAGGATCTAGCCTCAGCTACAGTGTAGACTGGTCCCACTAGAGGAGAAGAAGATAGGATCTAGCCTCAGCTACAGTGTAGACTGGTCCCACTAGAGGAGAAGAAGATAGGATCTAGCCTCAGCTACAGTGTAGACTGGTCCCACTAGAGGAGAAGAAGAGATGGAGTGTATGGTAAATACAGTGTATGTCATGTATTTAATGTTCAGTTAATGAAGTGACCCTTTATCAGTTTATCCTCCCTTCTTCTCCCATCTGCCTCTCCTCTCCCCTACTCCTCCCCTGTACTCATCCTCTCATCTCCTCTCCTCTCCCCTACTCCTCCCCTGTACTCATCCTCTCATCTCCTCTCCTCTCCCCTACTCCTCCCCTGTACTCATCCTCTCATCTCCCCTCCCTTCTCTTCTTCTCTCCCCCTACTCCTCCCCCTCTCCTCCCCTCTTCTCCTCTCCCTCTCCCCTACTCCTCCCCTGTACTCATCCTCTCATCTCCCCTCCCTTCTCCTCTTCTCTCCCCCTACTCCTCCCTGTACTCATCCTCTCATCTCCTCTTCTCTCCCCCTACTCCTCCCTGTACTCATCCTCTCATCTCCTCTTCTCTCCCCCTGCTCCTCCCCCTCTCCTCCCCTCTTCTCCCATCTGTCTCTCCTCTCCCCTACTCCTCCCCTGTACTCATCCTCTCATCTCCCCTCCCTTCTCCTCTTCTCTCCCCCTACTCCTCCCCCTCTCCTCCCCTCTTCTCCCATCTGCCTCTCCTCTCCCCTACTCCTCCCTGTACTCATCCTCTCATCTCCCCTCCCTTCTCCTCTTCTCTCCCCCTACTCCTCCCCTCTCCTCCCCTCTTCTCCCATCTGCCTCTCCTCTCCCCTACTCCTCCCTGTACTCATCCTCTCATCTCCTCTTCTCTCCCCCTACTCCTCCCCTCTCCTCCCCTCTTCTCCCATCCGCCTCTCCTCTCCCCTCCTCTCCCCTACTCCTCCCTCTTCTCTTTTCCTCCGCTTCTCTCCTTTCCTCTCCCCTCCTCCCATCTCCTCCTCTCCCCTTCCTACTCCTCTCCTCTTCTCTCTTCATTTCCTCTTCCCCTCCTTTTCTATCATCTTCTCTCCTTCCCTCTCATCCCCGCCTCTCCTCTCCCCTCTTCCCCCACTCTTCTCCTCCTCCCCTCTCATCCCCTACTCCTCTCCCCTCATTCCTTCCCTACTCCTTCTCCTTCCCTACTCCGCTCCCCTCTGTCCTATGCTACTTCTCTTCTCCTCCTCTCAAATCAAATCAAATCAAATTTATTTATATAGCCCTTCGTACATCAGCTGATATCTCAAAGTGCTGTACAAAAACCCAGCCTAAAACCCCAAACAGCAAGCAATGCAGGTGTAGAAGCACGGTGGCTAGGAAAAACTCCCTAGAAAGGCCAAAACCTAGGAAGAAACCTAGAGAGGAACCAGGCTATGTGGGGTGGCCAGTCCTTCTGGCTGTGCCTGGTGGAGATTATAACAGAACATGGCCAAGATGTTCAAATGTTCATAAATGACCAGCATGGTCAAATAATAATAAGGCAGAACAGTTGAAACTGGAGCAGCAGCACGGCCAGGTGGACTGGGGACAGCAAGGAGTCATCATGTCAGGTAGTCCTGGGGCATGGTCCTAGAGCTCAGGTCCTCCGAGAGAGAGAAAGAAAGAGAGAGAGAGAGAGAGAGAGAGAGAGAGAGAGAAAGAGAGAATTAGAGAACGCACACTTAGATTCACACAGGACACCGAATAGGACAGGAGAGGTACTCCAGATATAACAAACTGACCCTAGCCCCCGACACATTAACTACTGCAGCATAAATACTGGAGGCTGAGACAGGAGGGGTCAGGAGACACTGTGGCCCCATCCAAGGACACCCCCAGACAGGGCCAAAGAGGAAGGATATAACCCCACCCACTTTGCCAAAGCACAGCCCCCACACCACTAGAGGGATATCTTCAACCACCAACTTACCATCCTGAGACAAGGCTGAGTATAGCCCACAAAGAACTCCGCCATGGCACAACCCAAGGGGGGGCGCCATCCCAGACAGGATGACCACATCAGTGAGTCAACCCACTCAGGTGACGCACCCCTTCCAGGGACGGCAAGAGAGAGCCCCAGTAAGCCAGTGACTCAGCCCCTGTAATAGATCCTCCCGTCCTCTCATCTCTTCCTATAGATATTCCTGCTGGCGGTGTGGCATTGGGAGTTCTACATGTTGCCTCTCTGTCTGGTTCTGCTCATCACATGGAACTATCTTCAGATTGCATCTGGACGGGCCAACCAGGACCTGGTCAGTACAGCGCCTCACTCCAAACAGCCATGTTTAATCCTATTCCCCTACAACCATTACCACTATCTCCTAGATTCTACAACTACTACCACTATCTCCTAGATTCTAGAACTATTACCACTATCTCCTAGATTCTAGAACTACTACCACTATCTCCTAGATTCTACAACTACTACCACTATCTCCTAGATTCTACAACGATTACCACTATCCCCTAGATTCGACAACTATTACCACTATCCCCTAGATTCTACAACTATTACCACTATCTCCTAGATTCTACAACTATTACCACTATCTCCTAGATTCTACAACTACTACCACTATCTCCTAGATTCTACAACTACTACCACTATCTCCTAGATTCTACTACAACTATACAACTACTACCACTATCTCCTAGATTCTAGAACTATTACCACTATCTCCTAGATTCTAGAACTACTACCACTATCTCCTAGATTCTACAACGATTACCACTATCCCCTAGATTCGACAACTATTACCACTATCCCCTAGATTCTACAACTATTACCACTATCTCCTAGATTCTACAACTATTACCACTATCTCCTAGATTCTAGAACTACTACCACTATCTCCTAGATTCTACAACTATTACCACTATCCCCTAGATTCTACAACTACCACTATCTCCTAGATTCTACAACTACCACTATCTCCTAGATTCTACAACTACCACTATCTCCTAGATTCTACAACTACTACCACTATCTCCTAGATTCTACAACTACTACCACTATCTCCTAGATTCTACAACTACTACCACTATCTCCTAGATTCTACAACTATTACCACTATCTCCTAGATTCTACAACTATTACCACTATCTCCTAGATTCTAGAATCATTACCACCATCTCCTAGATTCTACAACTGCTACCACTATCCCCTAGATTCTACAACTACTACCACTATCTCCTAGATTCTACAACTACTACCACTATCTCCTAGATTCTACAACTACTACCACTATCTCCTAGATTCTACAACTATTACCACGATCCCCTAGATTCTACAACTATTACCACTATCCCCTAGATTCTACAGCTACCACTATCTCCTAGATTCTAGAACTACTACCACTATCTCCTAGATTCTAGAACTATTACCACTATCTCCTAGATTCTACAACTACTACCACTATCTCCTAGATTCTACAACTACTACCACTATCTCCTAGATTCTACAACTATTACCACGATCCCCTAGATTCTACAACTATTACCACTATCCCCTAGATTCTACAGCTACCACTATCTCCTAGATTCTACAACTACCACTATCTCCTAGATTCTACAACTACCACTATCTCCTAGATTCTACAACTATTACCACTATCTCCTAGATTCTACAACTATTACCACTATCTCCTAGATTCTACAACTACTACCACTATCTCCTAGATTCTACAACTACTACCACTATCTCCTAGATTCTACAACTATTACCACTATCCCTAGATTCTACAACTATTACCACTATCTCCTAGATTCTACAACTATTACCACTATCTCCTAGATTCTACAACTACTACCACTATCTCCTAGATTCTACAACTACTACCACTATCTCCTAGATTCTACAACTATTACCACTATCCCCTAGATTCTACAGCTACCACTATCTCCTAGATTCTAGAACTGCTACCACTATCCCCTAGATTTGACAACTACCACTATCTCCTAGATTCTACAACTACCACTATCTCCTAGATTCTACAACTACCACTATCTCCTAGATTCTACAACTACTACCACTATCTCCTAGATTCTACAACTATTACCACTATCCCCTAGATTCTACAGCTACCACTATCTCCTAGATTCTAGAACTGCTACCACTATCCCCTAGATTTGACAACTACCACTATCTCCTAGATTCTACAACTACCACTATCTCCTAGATTCTACAACTACCACTATCTCCTAGATTCTACAACTACCACTATCTCCTAGATTCTACAACTATTACCACTATCTCCTAGATTCTACAACTATTACCACTATCTCCTAGATTCTACAACTACTACCACTATCTCCTAGATTCTACAACTACTACCACTATCTCCTAGATTCTACAACTATTACCACTATCTCCTAGATTCTAGAATCATTACCACCATCTCCTAGATTCTACAACTGCTACCACTATCCCCTAGATTCTACAACTACTACCACTATCTCCTAGATTCTACAACTACTACCACTATCTCCTAGATTCTACAACTACTACCACTATCTCCTAGATTCCACAACTACTACCACTATCTCCTAGATTCTACAACTATTTCCACGATCCCCTAGATTCTACAACTATTACCACGATCCCCTAGATTCTACAACTATTACCACTATCCCCTAGATTCTACAACTATTACCACTATCCCCTAGATTCTACAACTACTACCACTATCCCCTAGATTCTACAACTACCACTATCTCCTAGATTCTACAACTATTACCACTATCTCCTAGATTCTACAACTACTACCACTATCTCCTAGATTCTACAACTACTACCACTATCCCCTAGATTCTACAACTATTACCACTATCCCCTAGATTCTACAACTACTACCACTATCTCCTAGATTCTACAACTACTACCACTATCTCCTAGATTCTACAACTACTACCACTATCTCCTAGATTCTACAACTATTACCACTATCTCCTAGATTCTACAACTACTACCACTATCTCCTAGATTCTACAACTATTACCACGATCCCCTAGATTCTACAACTATTACCACTATCTCCTAGATTCTACAACTACTACCACTATCTCCTAGATTCTACAACTATTACCACGATCCCCTAGATTCTACAACTATTACCACTATCCCCTAGATTCTACAGCTACCACTATCTCCTAGATTCTAGAACTACTACCACTATCTCCTAGATTCTAGAACTACTACCACTATCTCCTAGATTCTAGAACTATTACCACTATCTCCTAGATTCTAGAACTACTACCACCATCTCCTAGATTCTAGAACTACTACCACCATCTCCTAGATTCTAGAACTACTACCACTATCTACTAGATTCTACAACTATTACCACTATCTCCTAGATTCTAGAACTACTACCACTATCCCCTATATTTGACAACTACCACTATCTCCTAGATTCTACAACTACCACTATCTCCTAGATTCTACAACTATTACCACTATCTCCTAGATTCTACAACTATTACCACTATCTCCTAGATTCTACAACTACTACCACTATCTCCTAGATTCTACAACTATTACCACGATCCCCTAGATTCTACAACTATTACCACTATCTCCTAGATTCTACAACTACCACTATCTCCTAGATTCTACAACTACTACCACTATCTCCTAGATTCTACAACTACTACCACTATCCCCTAGATTCTAGAACTGCTACCACTATCCCCTAGATTTGACAACTACCACTATCTCCTAGATTCTACAACTACCACTATCTCCTAGATTCTACAACTATTACCACTATCTCCTAGATTCTACAACTATTACCACTATCTCCTAGATTCTACAACTATTACCACTATCTCCTAGATTCTACAACTACTACCACTATCTCCTAGATTCTACAACTACTACCACTATCTCCTAGATTCTACAACTACTACCACTATCCCCTAGATTCTACAACTATTACCACTATCCCCTAGATTCTACAACTACTACCATCTCCTAGATTCTACAACTACTACCACTATCTCCTAGATTCTACAACTATTACCACCACTATCTCCTAGATTCTACAACTACTACCACTATCTCCTAGATTCTACAACTACTATCTCCTAGATTCTAGAACTACTACTAGATAGATCTGGGAGATCCTAGAACTCTAGAATCTACCAGGACCAGATCTATCTAGGGGATAGTGGTACCATAGATAGATTCTACAGCTACCACTATCTCCTAGATTCTAGAACTACTACCACTATCTCCTAGATCTTTTTTCTAACTCTATTACCACTATCTCCTAGATTCTACAACTACTACCACTATCTCCTAGATTCTACAACTACTACCACTATCTCCTAGATTCTACAACTATTACCACTATCTCCTAGATTCTACAACTATTACCAATATCTCCTAGATTCTACAACTACTACCACTATCTCCTAGATTCTACAACTATTACCACGATCCCCTAGATTCTACAACTATTACCACTATCCCCTAGATTCTACAGCTACCACTATCTCCTAGATTCTAGAACTATTACCACTATCCCCTAGATTCTACAACTATTACCACTATCCCCTAGATTCTACAACTACTACCACTATCCCCTAGATTCTACAACTATTACCACTATCCCCTAGATACTACAACTACTACCACTATCTCCTAGATTCTAGAACTACTACCAAAGCCCTCAGCATGATCATGTGTTAGTCAGTGCAGAGGATCAGTCATGTGAGGTCATCTGTTCGCATCCTGACACACTACATGGACCTACTACTACTGTACACCAACCAGTGGAGGCTGCTGAGGGGAGGACAGCTCATAATAATGCCTGGATTAATGTAGTGAACCACAGGTCTGGACATTTCCTATCCTTCACTTTACTAATCTTTTCTTTCTAGGATAATATGGACTTGGGCGATGAAGATGATGAAGATGAAAAGGTAGCATAGTTTCCCATTATGTTTCATAATGACTCATAATACCTGGTTTCTACATAGTAATGACTGATAATGCTGTGGTTCTACATCGCAATGACTGATAATACTGAGTTTCTACATAGTAATGACTGATAATGCTGGGGTTCTACATGGTAATGTCGGATAATGCAGAGTTTCTGCATAGTAATGACTGATAATGCAGAGTTTCTACATAGTAATGGCTAATAATGCTGGGTTTCTACATAGTAATGATTTAATACCTACATAGTATTTTTAGTTGATTAATGACTGATGACCTGGTTTCTACATAGTATGACTCATAATACCTTTTCTACATAGTAATTTTGACTGATAATGCTGGGTTTCTACATAGAAGCTCTGTCTGTCTGACTGTAGAAGCTCTGTCTGTCTGACTGTAGAGAAGCTCTGTCTGTCTGACTGTGGAGGATCTGTCTGTCTGACTGAGAGGATCTGTCTGTCTGACTGTAGAGGTTATGTCTGACTGTAGAGGATCTGTCTGTGACTGTAGAGGATCTGTCTGTCTGACTGTAGAGGATCTGTCTGTCTGACTGTAGAGGATCTGTCTGTCTGACTGTAGAGGATCTGTCTGTCTGACTGTAGAGGATCTGTCTGTCTGACTGTAGAGGATCTGTCTGTCTGACTGTAGAGGATCTGTCTGTCTGACTGTAGAGGATCTGTCTGTCTGACTGTAGAGGTTATGTCTGACTGTAGAGGTTATGTCTGACTGTAGAGGTTCTGTCTGTCTGACTGTAGAGGTTCTGTCTGACTGTAGACGTTCTGTCTGACTGTAGAGGATCTGTCTGTCTGACTGTAGAGGTTCTGTCTGTCTGACTGTAGAGGATCTGTCTGTCTGACTGTAGAGGTTCTGTCTGTCTGACTGTAGAGGTCTGTCTGTCTGACTGTAGAGGTTCTGTCTGTCTGACTGTGGAGGTTCTGTCTGTCTGACTGTCTGACTGTCTGACTGTAGGTTCTGTCTGACTGTGGAGGTTCTGTCTGTCTGACTGTAGAGGTTCTGTCTGTCTGACTGTAGAGGTTCTGTCTGTCTGACTGTAGAGGTTCTGTCTGTCTGACTATAGAGGTTCTGACTGGTCCTTTAATGACTAAAGACGTTCTGTCTGTCAGACATGTAGAACTGACTGGTCCTTTAATGTATCTAAAGACATGTAGAACTGACTGGTCCTTTAATGTATCTAAAGACGAAGAACTGACTGGTCCTTTAATGTATCTAAAGACATGTAGAACTGACTGGTCCTTTAATGTTGGAGGAACTAAAGACGTAGAACTGACTGGTCCTTTAATGTTGGAGGAATCTGAAGACATGTAGAACTGACTGGTCCTTTAATGTTGGAGGAATCTAAAGACATGTAGAACTGACTGGTCCTTTAATGTTGGAGGAACTAAAGACATGTAGAACTGACTGGTCCTTTAATGTTGGAGGAACTAAAGACGTAGAACTGACTGGTCCTTTAATGTATCTCAAGACATGTAGAACTGATTGGTCCTTTAAATAAAGACATTGAACTGAGGTCCTTTAAATCTAAAGACATGAAGAACTGACTGGTCCTTTAATGTATCTAAAGACATGTAGAACTGACTGGTCCTTTAATGTATCTAAAGACATGTAGAACTGACTGGTCCTTTAATGTATCTAAAGACATGTAGAACTGACTGGTCCTTTAATGTATCTAAAGACGTAGAACTGACTGGTCCTTTAATGTATCTAAAGACGAAGAACTGACTGGTCCTTTAATGTATCTAAAGACATGTAGAACTGACTGGTCCTTTAATGTATCTAAAGACATGTAGAACTGACTGGTCCTTTAATGTATCTAAAGACATGTAGAACTGACTGGTCCTTTAATGTATCTAAAGACTTTAATGTATCTAAAGAGAACTGACTGGTCCTTTAATGTATCTAAAGACATGTAGAACTGACTGGTCCTTTAATGTATCTAAAGACATGTAGAACTGACTGGTCCTTTAATGTTGGAGGAATCTAAAGACGTAGAACTGACTGGTCCTTTAATGTTTGAGGAACTAAAGATGTAGAACTGACTGGTCCTTTAATGTATCTAAAGACATGTAGAACTGACTGGTCCTTTAATGTATCTAAAGACGAAGAACTGACTGGTCCTTTAATGTTGGAGGAATCTGAAGACATAGAATTGACTGGTCCTATAATGTATTTAAAGACGAAGACCTGACTGGTCCTTTAATGTATCTAAAGACGTAGAACTGACTGGTCCTTTAATGTATCTAAAGACATGTAGAACTGATTGGTCCTTTAATGTTGGAGGAACTAAAGACGTAGAACTGACTGGTCCTTTAATGTTGGAGGAATCTAAAGACGTAGAACTGACTGGTCCTTTAATGTATCTAAAGACATGTAGAACTGACTGGTCCTTTAATGTATCTAAAGACGTAGAACTGACTGGTCCTTTAATGTTGGAGGAATCTAAAGACATGTAGAACTGACTGGTCCTTTAATGTTGGAGGAATCTGAAGACATAGAATTGACTGGTCCTTTAATGTATCTAAAGACGTAGAACTGACTGGTCCTTTAATGTATCTAAAGACATGTAGAACTGACTGGTCCTTTAATGTATCTAAAGACATGTAGAACTGACTGGTCCTTTAATGTATCTAAAGACATGTAGAACTGACTGGTCCTTTAATGTATCTAAAGACATGTAGAACTGACTGGTCCTTTAATGTATCTAAAGACATGTAGAACTGACTGGTCCTTTAATGTATCTAAAGACATGTAGAACTGACTGGTCCTTTAATGTATCTAAAGACATGTAGAACTGACTGGTCCTTTAATGTATCTAAAGACATGTAGAACTGACTGGTCCTTTAATGTATCTAAAGACATGTAGAACTGACTGGTCCTTTAATGTATCTAAAGACATGTAGAACTGACTGGTCCTTTAATGTATCTAAAGACATGTAGAACTGACTGGTCCTTTAATGTATCTAAAGACATGTAGAACTGACTGGTCCTTTAATGTATCTAAAGACATGTAGAACTGACTGGTCCTTTAATGTATCTAAAGACATGTAGAACTGACTGGTCCTTTAATGTATCTAAAGACATGTAGAACTGACTGGTCCTTTAATGTATCTAAAGACATGTAGAACTGACTGGTCCTTTAATGTATCTAAAGACATGTAGAACTGACTGGTCCTTTAATGTGACTGGTCCTTTAATGGATCTAAAGACATGTAGAACTGACTGGTCCTTTAATGTATCTAAAGACATGTAGAACTGACTGGTCCTTTAATGTATCTAAAGACATGTAGAACTGACTGGTCCTTTAATGTATCTAAAGACATGTAGAACTGACTGGTCCTTTAATGTATCTAAAGACATGTAGAACTGACTGGTCCTTTAATGTATCTAAAGACATGTAGAACTGACTGGTCCTTTAATGTATCTAAAGACATGTAGAACTGACTGGTCCTTTAATGTATCTAAAGACATGTAGAACTGACTGGTCCTTTAATGTATCTAAAGACGTAGAACTGACTGGTCCTTTAATGTATCTAAAGACATGTAGAACTGACTGGTCCTTTAATGTATCTAAAGACATGTAGAACTGACTGGTCCTTTAATGTATCTAAAGACATGTAGAACTGACTGGTCCTTTAATGTATCTAAAGACATGTAGAACTGACTGGTCCTTTAATGTATCTAAAGACTGGTAGAACTGACTGGTCCTTTAATGTATCTAAAGACATGTAGAACTGACTGGTCCTTTAATGTATCTAAAGACATGTAGAACTGACTGGTCCTTTAATGTATCTAAAGACATGTAGAACTGACTGGTCCTTTAATGTATCTAAAGACATGTAGAACTGACTGGTCCTTTAATGTATCTAAAGACATGTAGAACTGACTGGTCCTTTAATGTATCTAAAGACATGTAGAACTGACTGGTCCTTTAATGTATCTAAAGACATGTAGAACTGACTGGTCCTTTAATGTATCTAAAGACATGTAGAACTGACTGGTCCTTTAATGTATCTAAAGACATGTAGAACTGACTGGTCCTTTAATGTATCTAAAGACATGTAGAACTGACTGGTCCTTTAATGTATCTAAAGACATGTAGAACTGACTGGTCCTTTAATGTATCTAAAGACATGTAGAACTGACTGGTCCTTTAATGTATCTAAAGACATGTAGAACTGACTGGTCCTTTAATGTATCTAAAGACATGTAGAACTGACTGGTCCTTTAATGTATCTAAAGACATGTAGAACTGACTGGTCCTTTAATGTATCTAAAGACATGTAGAACTGACTGGTCCTTTAATGTATCTAAAGACATGTAGAACTGACTGGTCCTTTAATGTATCTAAGACATGTAGAACTGACTGGTCCTTTAATGTATCTAAAGACATGTAGAACTGACTGGTCCTTTAATGTATCTAAAGACATGTAGAACTGACTGGTCCTTTAATGTATCTAAAGACATGTAGAACTGACTGGTCCTTTAATGTATCTAAAGACATGTAGAACTGACTGGTCCTTTAATGTATCTAAAGACATGTAGAACTGACTGGTCCTTTAATGTATCTAAAGACATGTAGAACTGACTGGTCCTTTAATGTATCTAAAGACATGTAGAACTGACTGGTCCTTTAATGTATCTAAAGACATGTAGAACTGACTGGTCCTTTAATGTATCTAAAGACATGTAGAACTGACTGGTCCTTTAATGTATCTAAAGACATGTAGAACTGACTGGTCCTTTAATGTATCTAAAGACATGTAGAACTGACTGGTCCTTTAATGTATCTAAAGACATGTAGAACTGACTGGTCCTTTAATGTATCTAAAGACATGTAGAACTGACTGGTCCTTTAATGTATCTAAAGACACTGGTCCTTTAATGTATCTAAAACTGAACTGACTGGTCCTTTAATGTATCTAAAGACATGTAGAACTGACTGGTCCTTTAATGTTTAATGTATCTAAAGACATGTAGAACTGACTGGTCCTTTTAATGTATCTAAAGACATGTAGAACTGACTGGTCCTTTAATGTATCTAAAGACATGTAGAACTGACTGGTCCTTTAATGTATCTAAAGACATGTAGAACTGACTGGTCCTTTAATTTAATGTATCTAAAGACATGTAGAACTGACTGGTCCTTTAATGTATCTTTAGAAATGTATCTAAAGACATGTAGAACTGACTGGTCCTTTAATGTATCTAAAGACATGTAGAACTGACTGGTCCTTTAATGTATCTAAAGACATGTAGAACTGACTGGTCCTTTAATGTATCTAAAGACATGTAGAACTGACTGGTCCTTTAATGTATCTAAAGACATGTAGAACTGACTGGTCCTTTAATGTATCTAAAGACATGTAGTATCTAAAACTGACTGGTCCTTTAATGTATCTAAAGACATGTAGAACTGACTGGTCCTTTAATGTATCTAAAGACATGTAGAACTGACTGGTCCTTTAATGTATCTAAAGACATGTAGAACTGACTGGTCCTTTAATGTATCTAAAGACATGTAGAACTGACTGGTCCTTTAATGTATCTAAAGACATGTAGAACTGACTGGTCCTTTAATGTATCTAAAGACATGTAGAACTGACTGGTCCTTTAATGTATCTAAAGACATGTAGAACTGACTGGTCCTTTAATGTATCTAAAGACATGTAGAACTGACTGGTCCTTTAATGTATCTAAAGACATGTAGAACTGACTGGTCCTTTAATGTATCTAAAGACATGTAGAACTGACTGGTCCTTTAATGTATCTAAAGACATGTAGAACTGACTGGTCCTTTAATGTATCTAAAGACATGTAGAACTGACTGGTCCTTTAATGTATCTAAAGACATGTAGAACTGACTGGTCCTTTAATGTATCTAAAGACATGTAGAACTGACTGGTCCTTTAATGTATCTAAAGACATGTAGAACTGACTGGTCCTTTAATGTATCTAAAGACATGTAGAACTGACTGGTCCTTTAATGTATCTAAAGACATGTAGAACTGACTGGTCCTTTAATGTATCTAAAGACATGTAGAACTGACTGGTCCTTTAATGTATCTAAAGACATGTAGAACTGACTGGTCCTTTAATGTATCTAAAGACTGACTGGTAGAACTGACTGGTCCTTTAATGTATCTAAAGACATGTAGAACTGACTGGTCCTTTAATGTATCTAAAGACATGTAGAACTGACTGGTCCTTTAATGTATCTAAAGACATGTAGAACTGACTGGTCCTTTAATGTATCTAAAGACATGTAGAACTGACTGGTCCTTTAATGTATCTAAAGACATGTAGAACTGACTGGTCCTTTAATGTATCTAAAGACATGTAGAACTGACTGGTCCTTTAATGTATCTAAAGACATGTAGAACTGACTGGTCCTTTAATGTATCTAAAGACATGTAGAACTGACTGGTCCTTTAATGTATCTAAAGACGTAGAACTGACTGGTCCTTTAATGTATCTAAAGACATGTAGAACTGACTGGTCCTTTAATGTATCTAAAGACGTAGAACTGACTGGTCCTTTAATGTATCTAAAGACACGTAGAACTGACTGGTCCTTTAATGTATCTAAAGACATGTAGAACTGACTGGTCCTTTAATGTTGTAGGAATCCGAGAAGAGAGGTTTGATGGAAAAAATTCACATGGTTCAAGAGACCGTCATCACTGTCCAAAACCTGTTGGAGGAAATCGCATGCTTCGGGGAGAGAATTAAGAAGTGAGCATTTTAGTCTGAATTAGACATGTGTTTATTTTAATTGTCCATAAATGTTGATTTGACATGGTGTTCTGGTTTTGACATGTGTTTATTTTAATTGTCCATAAATGTTGATTTGACATGGTGTTCTGTTTTGACATGTGTTTATTTTAATTGTCCATAAATGTTGATGGCAATTTGACATGGTGTTCTGGTTTTGACATGTGTTTATTTTAATTGTCCATAAATGTTGATTCAATATTTTGTTTATATTTTTCTATGTTTCTGCCCATATCTCAAGTTAGGAGGCAGGTAGCCTAGCGGTGAGAGCTTTGGGGTGGTAACAAAAGTTAGGGAGGCAGTTAGCGGTGAGGCTTTGGGGTGGCAGCAGTTAGGGAGGCAGGTAGCCTAGCGGTTAGAGCTTTGGGGTGGTAACAAACTAGTTAGGGAGGCAGGTAGCCTAGCGGTTAGCGCTTTGGGGTGGTAACCCAGCAGTTAGGGAGGCAGGTAGCCTAGCGGTTAGCGCTTTGGGGTGGTAACCCACTAGTTCAAATCAAATCAAATTTTATTTGTCACATACACATGGTTAGCAGATGTTAATGCGAGTGTAGCGAAATGCTTGTGCTTCTAGTTCCGACAATGCAGTAATAACGAACAAGTAATCTAACTAACAATTCCAAAAAACACTGTGTATAAGACAGTAGTTAAGGGGATAAAGAATATATACATAAGGATATATGAATGAGTGATGGTACAGAGCAGCATAGGCAAGATACAGTAGATGATATCGAGTACAGTATATACATATGAGATAAGTATGTAAACCAAGTGGCATAGTTAAAGTGGCTAGTGATACATGTATTACATAAGGATGCAGTCGATGATATAGAGTACAGTATCAACGTATGCATATGAGATGAACAATGTAGGGTAAGTAACATTATATAAGGTAGCATTGTTTAAAGTGGCTAGTGATATATTTACATCATTGGCTGGAGTAGAGTCAGTGTCATTGACAGTGTGTTGGCAGTAGCCACTCAATGTTAGTGGTGGCTGTTTAACAGTCTGATGGCCTTGAGATAGAAGCTGTTTTTCAGTCTCTCGGTCCCAGCTTTGATGCACCTGTACTGACCTCGCCTTCTGGATGACAGCGGGGTGAACAGGCAGTGGCTCGGGTGGTTGATGTCCTTGATGATCTTTATGGCCTTCCTGTAGCATCGGGTGGTGTAGGTGTCCTGGAGGGCAGGTAGTTTGCCCCCGGTGATGCGTTGTGCAGACCTCACTACCCTCTGGAGAGCCTTACGGTTGAGGGCGGTGCAGTTGCCATACCAGGCGGTGATACAGCCCGCAAGGATGCTCTCGATTGTGCATCTGTAGAAGTTTGTGAGTGCTTTTGGTGACAAGCCGAATTTCTTCAGCCTCCTGAGGTTGAAGAGGCGCTGCTGCGCCTTCCTCACGATGCTGTCTGTGTGAGTGGACCAATTCAGTTTGTCTGTGATGTGTATGCCGAGTAGTTAGGGAGGCAGGTAGCCTAGCGGTTAGAGCTTTGGGGTGGTAACCCACTAGTTAGGGAGGCAGGTAGCCTAGCGGTTAGCGCTTTGGGGTGGTAACCCACTAGTTAGGGAGGCAGGTAGCCTAGCGGTTAGAGCTTTGGGGTGGTAACCCAAACCCGAACATCAGAGCCGACAAGGTGAAAAATCTGTCAATATGCCATTGAGCAAGTCACTTAAACCTAATTTGCTCCACTGGTGCTGAACTACTACGGCTGGCCCTTTAAAAAAACATTCCACTGCACCTATCATTCCACTGACCCTGTAAAACACCTATTATACTACCATGACTGACCCTGTAAAACAGCACCTATCATACTACTATGACTGACCCTGTAAAACAACACCTATCATACTACCATGACTGACCCTGTAAAACAGCACCTATCATACCACTATGACTGACCCTGTAAAACAGCACCTATCATACTACTATGACTGACCCTGTAAAACAACACCTATCATACTACTATGACTGACCCTGTAAAACAGCACCTATCATACCACTATGACTGACCCTGTAAAACAGCACCTATCATACTACTATGACTGACCCTGTAAAACAGCACCTATCATACCACTATGACTGACCCTGTAAAACAACACCTATCATACTACCATGACTGACCCTGTAAAACAGCACCTATCATACCACTATGACTGACCCTGTAAAACAACACCTATCATACTACTATGACTGACCCTGTAAAACAGCACCTATCATACTACTATGACTGACCCTGTAAAACAACACCTATCATACTACCATGACTGACCCTGTAAAACAGCACCTATCATACTACCATGACTGACCCTGTAAAACAGCACATTCCACTGCACCTCTCCGCTGTATGTAATTATCTTTGAATATCTTGTAGTCCTCAATATTGTTGTAGTATCCACATATGAATATTTAGTGTTTCTACTCTATATGAATATTTAGTGTTTCTACTCAATATGAATATGTATTGTGTTTCTACTCAATATGAATATGTATTGTGTTTCTACTCAATATGAATATGTATTGTGTTTCTACTCAGTATGAATATGTATTGTGTTTCTACTCAATATGTATTGTGTTTCTACTCAATATGAATATGTATTGTGTTTCTCTCAATATGAATATGTATTGTGTTTCTACTCAATATGAATATATATATGTGTTTCTACTCAATATGAATATATATTGTGTTTCTACTCAATATGAATATATATCAATATGAATATGTATTGTGTTTCTACTCAATATGAATATGTATTGTGTTTCTAGTCAATATGAATATGTATTGTGTTTCTACTCAATATGTATTGTGTTTCTACTCAATATATTGTGTTTCTACTCAATAATATGTATTGTGTTTCTGTGTTTCTATCAATATGTATTGTGTTTCTACTCAATATGAATATGTATTGTGTTTCTACTCAATATGTATTGTGTTTCTACTCAATATATTGTGTTTCTACTCAATATGAATATGTATTGTGTTTCTACTCAATATGAATATGTATTGTGTTTCTACTCAATATGAATATGTATTGTGTTTCTACTCAATATGAATATGTATTGTGTTTCTACTCAATATGAATATGTATTGTGTTTCTACTCAATATGAATATGTATTGTGTTTCTAGTCAATATGAATATGTATTGTGTTTCTACTCAATATGAATATGTATTGTGTTTCTACTCAATATGTATTGTGTTTCTACTCAATATGTATTGTGTTTCTAGTCAATATGAATATGTATTGTGTTTCTAGTCAATATGAATATCAATATGAATATGTATTGTGTTTCTACTCAATATGTATTGTGTTTCTACTCAGTATGAATATGTATTGTGTTTCTACTCAATATGTATTGTGTTTCTACTCAGTATGAATATGTATTGTGTTTCTACTCAGTATGAATATGTATTGTGTTTCTACTCAGTATGAATATGTATTGTGTTTCTACTCAATATGTATTGTGTTTCTACTCAGTATGAATATGTATTGTGTTTCTACTCAGTATGAATATGTATTGTGTTTCTACTCAGTATGAATATGTATTGTGTTTCTACTCAATATGTATTGTGTTTCTACTCAGTATGAATATGTATTGTGTTTCTACTCAATATGAATATGTATTGTGTTTCTACTCAATATTGTGTTTCTACTCAATATGAATATATTGTGTTTCTACTCAATATGAATATGTATTGTGTTTTCTATTGTGTCAATATGAATATGTATTGTGTTTCTACTCAATATGAATATGTATTGTGTTTCTACTCAATATGAATATGTATTGTGTTTCTACTCAATATGAATATGTATTGTGTTTCTACTCAATATGAATATGTATTGTGTTTCTACTCAATATGTATTGTGTTTCTACTCAATATGTATTGTGTTTCTACTCAATATGAGTATGTATTGTGTTTCTACTCAATATGAATATGTATTGTGTTTCTACTCAATATGAATGTGTATTGTGTTCTCTTCATCAGCACCTTTAACTGGTCAGTACCGTTCCTCTCCAACCTTGCCTTCCTTATCCTGGTGACAGTAACAGTTGTGACATACTTCATCCCTGTACGATATATCCTTCTAGTATGGGGTAAGTGCATGTTTTCTTTTGTTAAGATATCTAGAACTATTGTCAGTTTTCCATGTCAATTGATTCTATGAGGTCAGCATATCAAATACACCAAAACAATACAGTATCATACATGCCGTGCTGATATGCTGTAAAGTAAGTACACATGTATTGACAACTTGTTCCTTTTCTTTTATTATTTAATTATAGCTGCATCAGATCCACCCAGATTACTGGTTTATACAGACTGTTTTATTTTGCTTCTCCTGAATGTCTGTTTTCAGGAATTAATAAATTCACCAAGAAATTACGGGCCCCGTACGCCATCGACAACAATGAGGTGTTTGATTTCCTGAGGAGAGTTCCTTCAGATGTTCACAAGGTACGTGTCTATAGAAGGTTAAAGGGCAATTCCACCACTTTTCAACAGATAACACAGTGATTTAGGAAGACTGTGAGATTAGCGGGGAGCTGGATAATACTCTTCCTGTCTGGAAAGTCATCACATGTAAATGTAGCATGAAAAGTCAAAACCTAAAGGACCTTTTCTTCTTATGTTTGTAGCTACAGAACATAGAAATGTGTTGTTATTCACATATGTAGACACTGGTGTGGTGCTGGACATAGTGAATGGGAGTTTAAAAAGTGATGGAATTATCCTTTTCGGGTTATTTCCTCTAAATCAGATTCAGGAAGCCAGTAATGCTCTAGATCAGATTCAGGATGCCAGTAAACCTCTAGATCAGATTCAGGATGCCAGTAAACCTCTAGATCAGATTCAGGATGCCAGTAAACCTCTAGTATTTCAGGTTATAACCTCTAGATCAGATTTAGGAAGCCAGTAATTATCTAGTCTTTCAGGTTATAACCTCTAAATCAGATTCAGGAAGCCAGTAAACCTCTAGATCAGATTCAGGATGCCAGTAAACCTCTAGATCAGATTCAGGAAGCCAGTAAACCTCTAGTCTTTCAGCACTGCTTTCTACTGAAATATCCCACAGGTTGTTGCCTGTGTAATTATAGCCCGGTCTAATGTCTGTTATGATGTTTCCTCCCTAACAGCCCTTGTGGATTATACAAGGTGTTAGGGTCAGGTGCCTTTCAGTTGCCGGGCGAAGGCACCACAGAGTTGATAACTTCTGTGACTATTGTCACCACAGAGTTGATAACTTCTGTGACTAATGTCACCACAGAGTTGATAACTTCTGTGACTAATGTCACCACAGAGTTGATAACTTCTGTGACTAATGTCACCACAGAGTTGATAACTTCTGTGACTAATGTCACCACAGAGTTGATAACTTCTGTGACTAATGTCACCACAGAGTTGATAACTTCTGTGACTAATGTCACCACAGAGTTGATAACTTCTGTGACTAATGTCACCACAGAGTTGATAACTTCTGTGACTATTGTCAACACAGAGTTGATAACTTCTGTGACTATTGTCACCACAGAGTTGAGAGTAGGGTTGCAAAATTCTGGTAACTTTCCCAAAAGTCCTAGTTTTTGGGGGAAATCTGTTGGAGGATTCAGGAGGGAATAAGCAGGAAGTGTGTGAATCCTCCAATCGGGGAAGTTTGCAGAATTTTGCAACTCAAGTTGAGTGCTACTGTGACTGTTGTGTGACCTCAACTGGTAGTATGACCTCCTCAGACACTGTAGCCCTACAGCTCTGCTGTTATGAATGATACCTGGCTATATTCCTCTGTGTGTAGGTGCAGTACAGCGAGCTGAAGACGTTGAGCGCCCAGAGTCCTCTGAGGAGGAAGAGAACCATTGAAAGGAGGTGATGGAGGAGTGATCTATGGTCCCCAATGGAAGACATGGCCATGTGCACACTGTTGCCGCCTCAGACTTATGCCCTGTGTGAAACTGGGCGTATAGTGGAGGATATGCAGGCCATATCTGGATCATATTCCTCTATGTTCAGAATTGGTTAGAAAACTGCTCCTGGGTTACTGGTCCTCTGTAGCTCAGTTTGTAGAACATGGCACTTGCTGTGCCGGGATAGTGGGTACTATTCCTGAGATCACCCATATGTATACACGCATAACTACGTCTCTTTGGGATAAAAGCATCTGCTACATGGCGTCTATACTGAACAAAAATGGCAACGCAACATGCAACAATTTCAAAGATTTTACTGACTTACAGTTTATAGAAGAAAATCAGTCAATTGAAATTAATTCTTTCAGCCCTAATCAATGGATTTCACATGACTGGGATGTAGGTGGGTGGATCATCTTGGCAAAGGAGAAATGCTCACTAACAGAGGAATGTAAAGCTTTTTGTACGTACGGAACAATTCTGGGATTTTTTATTTCAACTCATGAAATATGGGACCAACACTTTACATGTTGCGTTTGTATGTGTTCAGTATCTATTAGCAGTCAGACATGGATATTGGATCACCAGCAGGCTAAAGATCACCAGTGTGGTTTCCACCTACTCTACATCAACATGGCCTCAACACTGACTTTCGTTCAACACTTTTGATAATATTGTTCACTTATTTTTGTTTTATTGAAAGATACTATTTAATCAACAAACAGTTTTATCCTGATTTGTTCTTCTCTACTTTTCTGAGTTTTTAAAATGTATTTCTGTTTTAGGTATCTACAATTGTAGTTGTTAAAGTTTCAGAATATTATCTTTTTATATTTTTAAGAGAGATGTCTGAATGAATCAAAATCTGTTTTAACTCATCAATAGCATCTAATGTCTGAATGAATCAAAATCTGCTTTAACTCGTCAATAGAATCGAATGTCTGAATGAATCAAAATCTGCTTTAACTCATCAATAGCATCTAATGTCTGAATGAATCAAAATCTGCTTTAACTCGTCAATAGAATCGAATGTCTGAATGAATCAAAATCTGCTTTAACTCATCAATAGAAATCTGTCATTCTGATTCTTCCGTTATTTTTTATTGTAAATCCAGATCAGGTTGAAATGTGTTTTTACAGATAATGAAATAATCTCATTTCAATATTTCTAGATTTTACTTTCTTTTTAGAATGCACCATATTGAGATGTTACTTGGTCCTCAGTGGACAACCCCCCCCCCTCATATCAGCAGTATCATGTAAACATTCAAGACCCTCAACATTTCTCATTTCCTCATTCCCATCATATTCAGTATCATGTAAACATTCAAGACCCTCAACATTTCTCATTTCCTCATTCCCATCATATACCGTATCATGTAAACATTCAAGACCCTCAACATTTCTCATTTCCTCATTCCCATCATATACCGTATCATGTAAACATTCAAGACCCTCAACATTTCTCATTTCCTCATTCCCATCATATACCGTATCATGTAAACATTCAAGACCCTCAACATTTCTCATTTCCTCATTCCCATCATATTCAGTATAGAGGGTGGAAAGCTTTAACACTATATGTATTATTTGATGTATTACATGTTATATATATATATACAATGTCTACCTTTCACACTGAATGTGTAATATTGTGTGTCTTGGCTGTTGGATTGAGATGTTTGTACCCTCTACATTCCTGATGGTCCTGAACATGCTCCTGTTGCTGGTGAAAGCTGTGGGACCAATATGTCCATTTTTAAACACCTGATATCATGTATTGAGAGTTTCTCTCACCATACAATAAACACAGCATGATTTACCTCAATTGATACTTTTTTATTTTATTTTTTTTATTTCACCTTTATTTAACCAGGTAGGCCAGTTGAGAACAAGTTCTCATTTGCAACTGCGACCTGGCCAAGATAAAGCATAGCAGTGTGAGCAGACAACACAGAGTTACACATGGAATAAACAATTAACAAGTCAATAACACAGTAGAAAACAAAGGGGGGAGTCTATATACAATGTGTGCAAAAGGCATGAGGAGGTAGGCGAATAATTACAATTTTGCAGATTAACACTGGAGTGATAAATGATCAGATGGTCATGTACAGGTAGAGATATTGGTGTGCAAAAGAGCAAGTAAATAAATAAAAACAGTATGGGGATGAGGTAGGTGAAAATGGGTGGGCTATTTACCAATAGACTATGTACAGCAGCAGCGATCGGTTAGCTGCTCAGATAGCTGATGTTTGAAGTTGGTGAGGGAGATAAAAGTCTCCAACTTCAGCGATTTTTGCAATTCGTTCGAGTCACAGGCAGCAGAGTACTGGAACGAAAGGCGGCCAAATGAGGTGTTGGCTTTAGGGATGATCAGTGAGATACACCTGCTGGAGCGCGTGCTACGGATGGGTGTTGGCATCGTGACCAGTGAACTGAGATAAGGCGGAGCTTTACCTAGCATGGACTTGTAGATGACCTGGAGCCAGTGGGTCTGGCGACGAATATGTAATGAGGGCCAGCCGACTAGAGCATACAGGTCGCAGTGGTGGGTAGTATAAGGTGCTTTAGTGACAAAACGGATGGCACTGTGATAGACTGCATCCAGTTTGCTGAGTAGAGTGTTGGAAGCCATTTTGTAGATGACATCGCCGAAGTCGAGGATCGGAAGGATAGTCAGTTTTACTAGGGTAAGCTTGGCGGCGTGAGTGAAGGAGGCTTTGTTGCGGAATAGAAAGCCGACTCTTGATTTGATTTTCGATTGGAGATGTTTGATATGAGTCTGGAAGGAGAGTTTGCAGTCTAGCCAGACACCTAGGTACTTATAGATGTCCACATATTCAAGGTCGGAACCATCCAGGGTGGTGATGCTAGTCGGGCATGCGGGTGCAGGCAGCGATCGGTTGAAAAGCATGCATTTGGTTTTACTAGCGTTTAAGAGCAGTTGGAGGCCACGGAAGGAGTGTTGTATGGCATTGAAGCTTGTTTGGAGGTTAGATAGCACAGTGTCCAATGACGGGCCGAAAGTATATAGAATGGTGTCGTCTGCGTAGAGGTGGATCAGGGAATCGCCCGCAGCAAGAGCAACGTCATTGATATATACAGAGAAAAGAGTCGGCCCGAGAATTGAACCCTGTGGCACCCCCATAGAGACTGCCAGAGGACCGGACAGCATGCCCTCCGATTTGACACACTGAACTCTGTCTGCAAAGTAATTGGTGAACCAGGCAAGGCAGTCATCCGAAAAACCGAGGCTACTGAGTCTGCCGATAAGAATATGGTGATTGACAGAGTCGAAAGCCTTGGCAAGGTCAATGAAGACTGCTGCACAGTACTGTCTTTTATCGATGGCGGTTATGATATCGTTTAGTAGTTTTACAGTTTGTCTGACTATGTCTGTCTGTCTGTCTGTCTGTCTGTCTGTCTGTCTGACTATGTCTGTCTGTCTGACTATGTCTGTCTGTCTGACTATGTCTGTCTGTCTGTCTGTCTGTCTGTCTATGTCTGTCTGTCTGTCTGTCTGTCTGTCTGTCTGTCTGTCTGTCTGTCTGTCTGTCTGTCTGTCTGCCTACATGCCTGCCTGCCTACATGCCTGCCTGCCTGCCTACATGCATTCCTGCCTGTCACCCAGCTATCTGCTACCTAGCTACCACACAACCCAACCACCAAGCTACCAGGCTATCTGCTACCTAGCTACCACACAGCCCAACTACCAGGCTATCTGCTACCGAGCTACCACACAGCCCAGCTACCAAGCATTCACTCATGTTCTACCTAGCTACCACACAGCCCAACTACCAAGCTACCAGGCTATCTGCTACTTAGCTACCACACAACCCAACCACCAAGCTACCAAGCATTCACTCATGTCCTATCTAGCTACCACACAACCCAGCTACCAGCTACCTAGCTACCACACAACCCAACTACCAAGCATTCACTCATGTTCTACCTAGCTACCACACAACCCAACTACCAAGCTACCAGGCATTCAGTCATATTCTAGCATTTTTTAAAGATAAATATTACAGTACCCCACCACCTACTACACAACACTACCTCACTGCCCTACAACATAACAGTACCCACCACCCTACAACACAACAGTACCCACCACCCTACAACACAACAGTACCCCACCACCCTACAACACAACAGTACCCCACCACCCTAGAACACAACAGTACCCCACCACCCTACAACACAACAGTACCCCACCACCCTACAACACAACAGTACCCCACCACCCTACAACACAACAGTACCCCACCACCCTACAACACAACAGTACCCCACCACCCTACAACACAACAGTACCCCACCACCCTACAACACAACAGTACCCCACCACCCTACAACACAACAGTACCCACCACCCTACAACACAACAGTACCCCACCACCCTACAATACAACAGTACCCCACCACCCTACAACACAACAGTACCCACCACCCTACAACACAACAGTACCCCACCACCCTACAACACAACAGTACCCCACCACCCTACAATACAACAGTACCCCACCACCCTACAACACAACAGTACCCACCACCCTAAAACACACAGTACCCCACCACCCTAAAACACAACAGTACCCCCACCACCCAGTACCCCACCACCCTACAACACAACAGTACCCCACCACCCTACAACACAACCCCACCACCCTAACAACACAACAGTACCCCACCACCCCAACACCTACAACACAACAGTACCCCACCACCCTACAACACAACAGTACCCCACCACCCTACAACACAACAGTACCCCACCACCCTACAACACAACAGTACCCCACCACCCTACAACACAACAGTACCCCACCACCCTACAGGACATCATAAGGCAGTACCCACCACCCTACAACACAACAGTACCCCCCACCACCCTACAACACAACAGTACCCCACCACCCTACAACACAACAGTACCAGTACCCCACCACCCTACAATACAACAGTACCCCACCACCCTACAACACAACAGTACCCCACCACCCTACAATAAAACAGTACTCACCACCCTACAACACAACAGTACCCCACCACCCTAAAACACAACAGTACCCCACCACCCCACAACACCCTACAACACAACAGTACCCCACCACCCTACAACACAACAGTACCCCACCACCCTACAATACAACAGTACCCCACCACCCTACAACACAACAGTACCCCACCACCCTACAACACAACAGTACCCCACCACCCTACAACACAACAGTACCCCACCACCCTACAATACAACAGTACCCCACCACCCTACAACACAACAGTACCCCACCACCCTACAACACAACAGTACCCTACCACAACAGTACCCCACCACCCTACAACACAACAGTACCCCACCACCCTACAACACAACAGTACCCCACCACCCTACAACACAACAGTACCCCACCACCCTACAACACAACAGTACCCCACCACCCTACAATACAACAGTACCCCCCACCACCCTAAAACACAACAGTACCCCACCACCCTACAACACAACAGTACCCCACCACCCTACAACACAACAGCACCCCACCACCCTACAATACAACAGTACCCCACCACCCTACAATACAACAGTACCCCACCACCCTACAACACAACAGTACCCCACCACCCTACAACACAACAGTACCCCACCACCCTACAATACAACAGTACCCCACCACCCTACAATACAACAGTACCCCACCACCCTACAATACAACAGTACCCCACCACCCTACAATACAACAGTACCCCACCACCCTACAACACAACAGTACCCCACCACCCTAAAACACAACAGTACCCCACCACCCTACAACACAACAGTACCCCACCACCCTACAATACAACAGTACCCCACCACCCTACAACACAACAGTACCCCACAACCCTACAACACAACAGTACCCCACAACCCTACAACACAACAGTACCCCACAACCCTACAACACAACAGTACCCACCACCCTACAATACAACAGTACCCCACCACCCTACAACACAAAAGTACCCACCACCCTATAATACAACAGTACCCCACCACCCTACAACACAACAGTACCCCACCACCCTACAACACAACAGTACCCCCCACCACCCAGTACCCCACCACCCTACAACACAACAGTACCCCACCACCCTACAACACAACAGCACCCACCACCCTACAATACAACAGTACAACACAACAGTACCCCACCACCCTACAATACAACAGTACCCCACCACCCTACAACACAACAGTACCCCACCACCCTACAATAAAACAGTACTCACCACCCTACAACACAACAGTACCCCACCACCCTACAACACAACAGTACCCCACCACCCTACAATACAACAGTTCCCCACCACCCGAAAACACAACAGTACCGGAACTTCCGGCGCCGACAGAGATGGCCGCCTCGCTTGCGTTCCTAGGAAACTATGCAGGTTTTTGTTTTTTTACGTGTTATTTCTTACATTAGTACCCCAGGTCATCTTAGGTTTCATTACATACAGTCGAGAAGAACTACTGAATATAAGATCAGCGTCAACTCACCATCAGTACGACCAAGAATATGTTTTTCGCGACGCGGATCCTGTGTTCTGCCTTACAAACAGGACAACTGAGTGGATTCCATGCAGCGACCCAAAAAGACGACTCCGAAAAAGAGGGAAACGAGGCGGTCTTCTGGTCAGACTCCGGAGACGGGCACACCGTGCACCACTCCCTAGCATTCTTCTTGCCAATGTCCAGTCTCTTGACAACAAGGTTGATGAAATCCGAGCAAGGGTAGCATTCCAGAGGGACATCAGAGACTGTAACGTTCTTTGTTTCACGGAAACATGGCTCACTGGAACGACGCTATCCGAAGCGGTGCAGCCAGCGGGTTTCTCCACGCATCGCGCGGACAGAAACAAACATCTTTCTGGTAAGAAGAGGGGGGGGGGCGTATGCCTTATGGCCAACGTGACATGGTGTGATGAAAGAAACATACAGGAACTCAAATCCTTCTGTTCACCTGATTTAGAATTCCTCACAACAAAATGTAGACCGCATTATCTACCAAGAGAATTCTCTTCGATTATAATCACAGCCGTATATACCCCCCCAAGCAGACACATCGATGGCTCTGAACAAACTTTATTTAACTCTCTGCAAACTGGAAACGATTTATCCGGAGGCTGCATTCATTGTAGCTGGGGATTTTAACAAGGCTAATCTGAAAACAAGACTCCCTCAATTTTATCAGCATATCGATTGCGCAACCAGGGGTGGAAAGACCTTGGATCATTGTTACTCTAACTTCCGCGACGCATATAAGGCCCTGCCCCGCCCCCCTTTCGGAAAAGCTGACCACGACTCCATTTTGTTGATCCCTGCCTACAGACAGAAACTAAAACAAGAAGCTCCCACGCTGAGGTCTGTCCAACGCTGGTCCGACCAAGCTGACTCCACACTCCCAAGACTGCTTCCATCACGTGGACTGGGAGATGTTTCGTATTGCGTCAGACAACAACATTGACGAATACGCTGATTCGGTGTGCGAGTTCATTAGAACGTGCGTTGAAGATGTCGTTCCCATAGCAACGATTAAAACATTCCCTAACCAGAAACCGTGGATTGATGGCAGCATTCGTGTGAAACTGAAAGCGTGAACCACTGCTTTTAATCAGGGCAAGGTGTCTGGTGACATGACTGAATACAAACAGTGCAGCTATTCCCTCCGCAAGGCTATCAAACAAGCTAAGCGCCAGTACAGAGACAAAGTAGAATCTCAATTCAACGGCTCAGACACAAGAGGCATGTGGCAGGGTCTACAGTCAATCACGGACTACAGGAAGAAATTCAGCCCAGTCACGGACCAGGATGTCTTGCTCCCAGGCAGACTAAATAACTTTTTGCCCGCTTTGAGGACAATACAGTGCCACTGACACGGCCTGCAATGAAAACATGCGGTCTCTCCTTCACTGCAGCCGAGGTGAGTAAGACATTTAAACGTGTTAACCCTCGCAAGGCTGCAGGCCCAGACGGCATCCCCAGCCGCGCCCTCAGAGCATGCGCAGACCAGCTGGCCGGTGTGTTTACGGACATATTCAATCAATCCCTATACCAGTCTGCTGTTCCCACATGCTTCAAGAGGGCCACCATTGTTCCTGTTCCCAAGAAAGCTAAGGTAACTGAGCTAAACGACTACCGCCCCGTAGCACTCACATCCGTCATCATGAAGTGCTTTGAGAGACTAGTCAAGGACCATATCACCTCCACCCTACCTGACACCCTAGACCCACTCCAATTTGCTTACCGCCCAAATAGGTCCACAGACGATGCAATCTCAACCACACTGCACACTGCCCTAACCCATCTGGACAAGAGGAATACCTATGTGAGAATGCTGTTCATCGACTACAGCTCGGCATTCAACACCATAGTACCCTCCAAGCTCGTCATCAAACTCGAGACCCTGGGTCTCGACCCCGCCCTGTGCAACTGGGTACTGGACTTCCTGACGGGCCGCCCCCAGGTGGTGAGGGTAGGCAACAACATCTCCTCCCCGCTGATCCTCAACACTGGGGTCCCACAAGGGTGCGTTCTGAGCCCACTCCTGTACTCCCTGTTCACCCACGACTGCGTGGCCACGCACGCCTCCAACTCAATCATCAAGTTTGCGGACGACACAACAGTGGTAGGCTTGATTACCAACAACGACGAGACGGCCTACAGGGAGGAGGTGAGGGCCCTCGGAGTGTGGTGTCAGGAAAATAACCTCACACTCAACGTCAACAAAACTAAGGAGATGATTGTGGACTTCAGGAAACAGCAGAGGGAACACCCCCTATCCACATCGATGGAACAGTAGTGGAGAGGGTAGCAAGTTTTAAGTTCCTCGGCATACACATCACAGACAAACTGAATTGGTCCACTCACACAGACAGCATCGTGAAGAAGGCGCAGCAGCGCCTCTTCAACCTCAGGAGGCTGAAGAAATTTGGCTTGTCACCAAAACCACTCACAAACTTCTACAGATGCACAATCGAGAGCATCCTGGCGGGCTGTATCACCGCCTGGTACGGCAACTGCTCCGCCCTCAACCGTAAGGCTCTCCAGAGGGTAGTGAGGTCTGCACAACGCATCACCGGGGCAAACTACCTGCCCTCCAGGACACCTACACCACCCGATGTTACAGGAAGGCCATAAAGATCATCAAGGACATCAACCACCCGAGCCACTGCCTGTTCACCCCGCTATCATCCAGAAGGCGAGGTCAGTACAGGTGCATCAAAGCTGGGACCGAGAGACTGAAAAACAGCTTCTATCTCAAGGCCATCAGACTGTTAAACAGCCACCACTAACATTAAGTGGCTGCTGCCAACACACTGACACTGACTCAACTCCAGCCACTTTAATAATGGGAATTGATGGAAAATGATGTAAATATATCACTAGCCACTTTAAACAATGCTACCTTATATAATGTTTACATACCCTACATTATTCATCTCATATGCATACGTATATACTGTACTCTATATCATCGACTGCATCCTTATGTAATACATGTATCACTAGCCACTTTAACTATGCCACTTTGTTTACATACTCATCTCATATGTATATACTGTACTCGATATCAGCTACTGTATCTTGCCTATGCTGCTCTGTACCATCACTCATTCATATATCCTTATGTACATATTCTTTATCCCCTTACACCGTGTATAAGACAGTAGTTTTGGAATTGTTAGTTAGATTACTTGTTGGTTATTACTGCATTGTCGGAACTAGAAGCACAAGCATTTCGCTACACTCGCATTAACATCTGCTAACCATGTGTATGTGACAAATAAAATTTGATTTGATTTGATTTACCGACCACCCTACAATACAACAGTACCCTACAATACAACAGTACCCCACCACCCTAAAACACAACAGTACCCCACCACCCTACAACACAACAGTACCCCACCACCCTACCCCACCACCCTGCAACACAACAGTACCCCACCACCCTACAATACAACACCCCCACCACCCTACAACAGTACCCCACCACCCTACAACACAACAGTACCCCACCACCCTACAACACAACAGTACCCTACCACCACCCTACAACACAACAGTACCCCACCACCCTACAACACAACAGTACCCCACAAACACAACAGTACCCCACCACCCTACAACACAACAGTACCCACCACCCTACAATACAACAGTACCCCACCACCCTAAAACACAACAGTACAATACAACAGTACCCCACAACCCTACAAACAGTACCCCACCACCCTACAACACAACCCCACCACCCTACAATACAACAGTACCCCACCACCCTACAAACCAACAGTACCCCACCACCCTACAAACAGTACCCCACCACCCTAAAACACAACAGTACCCCCACAACCCTACAACCCTACAACACAACAGTACCCCTACAACACAACAGTACCCTACAACACAACAGTACCCCACCACCCTACAACACAACAGTACCCCACCACCCTACAACACAACAGTACCCCACCACCCAACACAACAACACAACAGTACCCCCCACCCACAATACAACAGTACACCACCCTACAACACAACAGTACCCCACCACCCTACAATACAACAGTACCCAACAGTACCCCACCACCCTACAACACAACAGTACTCCACCACCCTACAATACAACAGTACCCCACCACCCTACAACACAACAGTACCCCACCACCCTACAATACAACAGTACCCCACCACCCTAAAACACAACAGTACCCCACCACCCTAACAACACAACAGTACCCCACCACCCTACAACACAACAGTACCCACCACCCTACAACACAACAGTACCCCACCACCCTACAACACAACCTACCCCACCACCCTACAATACAACAGTACCCCACCACCCCCTACCCTACAATACAACAGTACCCCACCACCCCACAACCCTACAACAACAGTACCCCAACAGTACAACACCCACCACCCTACAACACAACAGTACCCCACCACCCTAAAACACAACAGTACCCCACCACCCTACAACACAACAGTACCCCACCACCCTACAATACAACAGTACAACCCCACCACCCTACAACACAACAGTACCCACCACCCTACAATACAACAGTACCCCACCACCCTACAACACAACAGTACCCCACCACCCTACAACACAACAGTACCCCACCACCCTACAAAACACAACAGTACCCCACCACCCTACAACACAACAGTACCCCACCACCACACAACAGTACAACCCTACAACACAACAGTACCCACCACCCTACAACCAACTACCCCACCACCCTAAAACAACACAACAGTACCCCACCAACACAACAGTACCACCCTACAACACAACCACCACCACCCTACAACACAACAGTACCCCACCACCCTACAACACAACACCACCCTACAACACAACAGTACCCACCACCTACCAACAGTACCAACACAAAACAGTACCCCCACCAACCCTACCCCAATCCTACAACACAACAGTACCCCACCACCCTACAATACAACAGTACCCCACCACCCTACAACACAACAGTACCCCACCACCCTACAACACAACAGTACCCACCACCCTACAACACAACAGTACCCACCACCCTACAACACAACAGTACCCCACCACCCTACAAACAACAGTACCCCCCACCACCCTACAATACAACAGTACCCCACCACCCTACAATACAACAGTACCCCACCACCCTACAACACAACAGTACCCCACCACCCTACAAAGTACCCACAACAGTACAACCCACCACCCTACAACACAACAGTACCCCACCACCCTACAACAGTACCCCACCACCCTACAACACAACAGTACCCACCACCCTACAATACAACAGTTCCCACCACCCTACAACACAACAGTACCCCACCACCCTACAACAATACAACAGTACCCCACCACCCTACAATACAACAGTACCCCACCACCCTACAACACAACAGTACCCCACCACCCTACAATACAAATCAAAAATCAAATCAAATTTATTTATATAGCCCTTCGTACATCAGCTGATATCTCAAAGTGCTGTACAGAAACCCAGCCTAAAACCCCAAACAGCAAGCAATGCAGGTGTAGAAGCACGGTGGCTAGGAAAAACTCGTCTAGGAAGAAACCTAGAGAGGAACCAGGCTATGAGGGGTGGCCAGTCCTCTTCTGGCTGTGCCGGGTGGAGATTATAACAGAACATGGCCAAGATGTTCAAATGTTCATAAATGACCAGCATGGTCGAATAATAATAAGGCAGAACAGTTGAAACTGGAGCAGCAGCATGGCCAGGTGGACTGGGGACAGCAAGGAGTCATCATGTCAGGTAGTCCCGGTGGCATGGTCCTAGGGCTCAGGTCCTCCGAGAGAGAGAAAGAAAGAGAGAAGGAGAGAATTAGAGAATGCACACTTAAATCAAATCAAATCAAAATCAAATCAAATGTATTTATATAGCCCTTCGTACATCAGCTGATATCTCAAAGTGCTGTACAGAAACCCAGCCTAAAACCCCAAACAGCAAGCAATGCAGGTGAAGAAGCACGGTGGCTAGGAAAAACTCCCTAGAAAGGCAGGACACCGATTCACACAGGACACAGTACCCACCACCCTACAACAGAACACCACCCTACAACACAACAGTACCCCACCACCCTACAACACAACAGTACCCCACCACCCTATAATACAACAGTACCCCACCACCCTACAATACAACAGTACCCACCACCCTACAGGACATCATAAGGCAGTACACCACCTTCACCACCCACCATCACTGTAATAACACCCACCCTCACAGCAGAACCAGCCAATCTCACAGCAGGGCAACAAATATATATATATATTTACATGTATTTATTTATTTAACCTATATTTAACTAGGATCATGTCACCTTTACCTTACCAGTCACCCGAGACCCACTCCATTTTGCTTACCGCCCCAATAGATCCACAGACGATGCAATCGCCATCACACTGCCCTATCCCATCTGGACAAGAGGAATACCAATGTAAGAATTCTGTTCATTGACTACAGCTCAGCATTCAACACCATAGTACCCTCCAAGCTCATCATTAAGCTCGAGGCCCTGGGTCTGAGCCCCGCCCTGTGCAACTGAGTCCTGAACTTCCTGACGTGCCGCCCCCCAGGTGGTGAAGGTAGGAAACAACACCTCCACTTCGATGATCCTCAACGCTGGGGCTGCACAAGCCCCATCCTGTACGCCCTGTTCACCCATGACTGTGTGGCCAAGCAGGCTTCCAACTCAATCATCAAGTTTGCAGACAACACAACAGTACTAGGCTTGATTACCAACAATGACGGGAAAGCCTCACAGCTCTGGGAGTGTGGTGTCAGGAAAATATCTCTCACTCAATGTCAACAAAACAAAGGAGATGATCATGGACTTCAGGAAACAGCAGAGGGAGCACCCCCATATCTACATCGACGGGCCCGCAGTGGAGAAGGTGGAAAGCTTAAAGTTCCTCGGTGTACACATCGCTGACAAACTGAAATGGTCCACCCACACAGACAGTGTGGTGAAGAAGGTGCAACAGCCCGCAACGGTAGGGCTCTCCAGAGGGTGGTGCAGTCTGCTCAACGTATCACCAAGGGCAAACTACCTGCCCTCCAGGACACATACAGCACCCGATGTCACAGGAAGGCCATAAAGATCATCAAGGACAACAACCACCCGAGCCACTGCCTGTTCACCACGCTATCATCCAGAAGGCGAGGTCAGTACAGGTGCATCAAAGCTGGAACCGAGAGACTTAAAAACAGCTTCTATCTCAAGGCCATCATACTGTTAAATAGCCATCACTAGCACATTAGAGGCTGCTGCCTATATACATAGACTTGAAAACACTGGCCACTTTAATAAATGGAACACGAGTCACTTTAATAATATTTACATATCTTGTATTACTCATCTCATATGTATATACTGTATTCTATACTATTCTACTGTATCTTAGTCTATGACATTTGCAGTCTCAATTTGGTTTTTGTCCTATTTTGTGAATTATTGGTTGGTGAGTGGACCCCAGACCTCACAACCATAAAGGGCAATGGGTTCTATAACTGATTCAAGTATTGTTAGCCAGATCCTAATTGTTAGGTCAAATTTTATGTTCCTTTTGTTGGCATAGAAGGCCCTTCTTGCCTCTCAGTTGGTTCACAGCTTTGTGGAATCTCTCTCTCTCTCAGGGCTTGGCATTGTGCCATCTTCTTCATCTGGAGATATTCAAGCTACATGTCTGAAAGGAGAAGAAGAGCGAGCCCCTCCTATTGTGTGGGTCCTAGAGAGGGCCTTGAACCCTGCCATTCTTCTCTTTCTCTCTGTCAGCTGACTGTGAGGACAGGGGACCCCAGAATAAGAATAACGGCCCTCCCCATTCAAATGGCCAGGGTTATAGGCTCTAAGCCCATTCTAGAGTGACTATTTGTATGCCCAGCGCTTCCCCGCTCCTTATCCTCTTCAACGTCTTTCACACCAATGAAAAGCTCCCTCCTGCTTCTGGTCTTTTCTCTGAAGGGCTCTTTCTTCTGTCATCCCTACGATCCCCTCCTCAGGAGTGACAGACGCTAACCTTCCTCCATCTGCCCAAAATAATGACCACCACAGGCTTTATGGAGACACTGGGGAAGGAGACCTGGAGAGAAGTGGAGACAGAGAGCAGGGGAGAGGGAGAGGAAGCTTTGCTTTATGGAGATGTGGTGGGGACGAGGGGTCAGGGGAGAGAGGGGAGAGAGGGAGGGAGGGAGAGACCCCCAGATCAGATGTGCTGTCTGTCTGTTTTCCCAGTCTATAGACATCTCTCTCCTCTATGCCTGTCTATACACTCACCCCCATTGTCCTCACAGCTCACACCAATTTTCATGGCCTTGCCTCAATGAAGCCCCCAGTAAGAGCTCTACAGCCTGCAACCGTAAGGCCGATCCATTCTAAACGTAAGGCTCTTGAGTTATGACTTTTCAACCTCTGCCCATATCGTGGAATCAGAACTCAAAATATTTATTTAATGGAAGCTTCTCTAATGTCAAAGATGTAAAGTGTGGTGTACCACAGGGCAGCTTTCTAGGCCCTCTACTCTTTTCTATTTTTACCAATTTAAAAAAAATAATAATAATTTTACCTTTATTTTACTAGGCAAGTCAGTTAAAAACAAATTCTTATTTTCAATGACGGCCTAGGAACAGTGGGTTAACTGCCATTCAGGGGCAGAACGACAGATTTGTACCTTGTACCTTGTCAGCTTGGGGATTCGAACTTGCAACCTTTCGGTTACTAGTCCAACACTCTAACCACTAGGCTACCCTGCCGCCCCAATGACCTGACACTGGCATTAAACAAAGCATGTGTCCATGTACGCTGATGATAAGCATCAGCAACCACAGCTAATGAAGTTAAAGAGTTGCTGTCTGTTTTGGAATGGGTGACCAGTAATAAACTGGCCCTGAATATCTCTAAAAGTAAGAGCATTGTATTTGGTACAAATCATTCCCTAAATTATAGACCCCAGCTGAATCTGGTATTGAATGGTGTGGCTGTTGAGCAAGTTGAGGAGACTACATTTCTTGGTGTTGCCTTAGATTGTAAACTGTTATGCTCAAAACATATTGATTAAATGGTTGTGAAGATGGGGAGAGGTCTGTCCATAATAAAGAGATGCTCTGTTTTTTTGGCCAGTTGTGGGGTCGAGTGCTGAAGGAAAGACCTAGTTAAGCTGCAGCGACCCCAGAACAGAGCGGCACGTCTTGCTCTTCATTGTAATCTGACTTGTGCTCTGATATACTTCAGTTAGTGCTAAATACGGCTGCTAGAATCCTGACTAGAACCCCAAAATTTGATCATATTACTCCAGTGCTAGCCTCTCTACACTGGCTTCCTGTCAAAGCAAGGGCTGATTTCAAGGTTTTACTGCTAACCTACAAAGCATTACATGGGCTTGCTCCTACCTATCTCTCTGATTTGGTCCTGCCGTACATACCTACACGTACGCTACGGTCACAAGACGCAGGCCTCCTAATTGTCCCTAGAATTTCTAAGCAAACAGCTGGAGGCAGGGCTTTCTCCTATAGAGCTCCATTTTTATGGAACTGTCTGCCTACCCATGTCAGAGACGCAAACTCGGTCTCAACCTTTAAGTCCTTACTGAAGACTCATCTCTTCAGTGGGTCATATGATTGAGTGTAGTCTGGCCCAGGAGTGGGAAGGTGAACGGAAAGGCTCTGGAGCAACGAACCGCCCTTGCTGTCTCTGCCTGGCCGGTTTTCCTCTTTCCACTGGGATTCTCTGCCTCTAACCCTATTACAGAGGCTGAGTCACTGGCTTGCTGGGGCTCTCTCATGCCGTCCCTGGAAGGGGTACGTCACCTGAGTGGGTTGATTCACTGATGTGGTCATCCTGTCTGGGTTGGCGCCCCCCCTTGGGTTGTGCCATGGCAGAGATCTTTGTGGGCTATACTCAGCCTTGTCTCAGGATGGTAAGTTGGTGGTTGAAGATATCCCTCTAGTGGTGTGGGGGCTGTGCTTTGGCAAAGTGGGTGGGGTTATATCCTTCCTGTTTGGCCCTGTCCGGGGGTGTCCTCGGATGGGGCCACAGTGTCTCCTGACCCCTCCCGTCTCAGCCTCCAGTATTTATGCTGCAGTAGTTTATGTGTCGGGGGGCTAGGGTCAGTTTGTTATATCTGGAGTACTTCTCCTGTCCTATTCGGTTTCCTGTGTGAATCTAAGTGTGCATTCTCTAATTCTCTCCTTCTCTCTTTCTTTCTCTCTCTCGGAGGACCTGAGCTCTAGGACCATGCCCCAGGACTACCTGACATGATGACTCCTTACTGTCCCCAGTCCACCTGGCCGTGCTGCTGCTCCAGTTTCAACTGTTCTGCCTTATTATTATTCGACCATGCTGGTCATTTATGAACATTTGAACATCTTGGCCATGTTCTGTTATAATCTCCACCCGGCACAGCCAGAAGAGGACTGGCCACCCCTCATAGCCTGGTTCCTCTCTAGGTTTCTTCCTAGGTTTTGGCCTTTCTAGGGAGTTTTTCCTAGCCACCGTGCTTCTACACCTGCATTGCTTGCTGTTTGGGGTTTTAGGCTGGGTTTCTGTACAGCACTTTGAGATATCAGCTGATGTACGAAGGGCTATATAAATAAATTTGATTTGATTTTGATTTGATTTGATATCTGCTTCACTGATTTCTGCTCTCGCCTGGGTTTTCTGCATGTTAACACTAGAAGCGTATTACCTAAAATGGATCAATTTAAAGTGTGGGTTCACAGCTCCAATCCAGATGTGTTGGTCATTACTGAGACGTGGTTAAGGAAGAGTGTTTTAAATACTGATATTAACCGTTCTGGTTGCTGGGTGTTATCGTCCACCATCAGCACCGGCCTGTACCCTAAATGCACTAAGTCTGATTTTGGCCTGCTAGGTGACCTAAACTCGGACATGCTTAAACCACCTGACCAAGTCCTAAAGCAATGGGGCTTCCTAAATCTTTCTCAGATTATTACCAATCCCACAAGGTATGACTCCAAACACCCAGAAAAGGCTACTCTCCTCGACATTATCCTCACAAATAATCCCACTAGGTGTCAGTCTGGTGTTTTCTGTAATGACCTTAGTGATCATTGTTTTACAGCCTGTGTTAGTAATGGCTGCTCAGTGAAATGACCTGTCCTGATGTGTCATAGGCACTTGCTGAAAACTTCAATGAGCCTTCCTACATGAACTAACCTCTGTAAAATGGTATAGAATCAGCGTGATCCCCTCTGTTGAAGACACTTGGACCTTCTTTTTTGATATTTTCAGTTGTATTATTAACAATGTTTTATTGAACCTTTATTTAACTAGGCAAGTCAGTTAAGCACAAATTCTTATTTACAATGACGGCCTACGGTAACCAAATCCAGTCGGCGCTGGGCAATTGTGTGTCGCTTTATGAGACTCCCAATCACGGCCGGATGTGATACATTCTGGAACAAACACGCTCCCATAAAGAAAATAAAAAATAGGTCAGGCAGTAGGAAGCTCACTCATCCATTTATATGCAGATGATACAGTCTTATACTCAGCTGGCCCCTCACCGGATTTGGTGTTAAAAGCTCCACAACAAAGCTTTATTAGTGTCCAACAAGGTTTCGCTGGCCTTAACCTTGTTCTGAACACCTCCAAAACAAAGGTCATATGGTTTGGTAAGAAGAATGCCCCTCTCCCCATCAGTGTGACTACTACCTCTGAGGGTTTAGAGCTTGAGGTAGTCACCTCATACAAGTACTTGGAAGTATGGCTAGATGGTACACTGTCCTTCTCTCAGCACATATCAAAGCTGCAGGCTAAGGTTAAATCTAGACTTGGTTTCCTCAATCGTCATCACTCCTCTTTCACCCCAGCTGCCAAACTAACCCTAGATTTCGGAGACGTAATTTATAGATCGGCAGGTAAGGGTGCTCTCAAGCGGCTAGATGTTCTTTACCATTCTGCCATCAGATTTGCCAGCAATGCTCCTGAAAGGACACATCACTGCACTCTATACTCCTCCGTAAACTGGTTCTCTGTATACCCGTCGCAAGACCCACTGGTTGATGCTTATTTCTAAAACCTTCCTAGGCCTCCCTCCCCCCTATCTGAGATATCTACTGAAGCCCTCATCCTCCACATACAACACCCGTTCTGCCAGTCACATTCTGCCTAGTGTAATAAAGGTTTTTTTAAAAACACTGAAGCATGCACAAGAGCACCAGCTGTTATGGACGACTGTGATCACGCTTTCCGTAGCCAATGTGAGCAAGACCTTTCGACAGGTCAACATTCACAAAGCCGTGGGGCCAGATGGATTACCAGGACGTGTACTCAGAGCATGCATGGACCAACTGGCAAGTGTCTTCACTGACATTTTCAACCTCTCCCTGACCAAGTCTGTAATACCTACATGTTTCAAGCAGATTACAATAGTCCTTAGTCCATAGTGCCCAAGGAAGCAAAGGTAACCTGCCTAAATGATTACCGCCTGTAGCACTCACGTCGGTAGCCATTGTAACGGCTCTCTTCTATCTCCTCCTCTGACGAAGAGGTAGAACAAGGATCGGACCAAAATGCAGCGTGATGATGATTCATGATATATTTTAATGAAGGAAAACCTATACATACAGAAACTACAAAACTAACGAAATGAAATAATGAAAACCGAAACAGCCTATCTGGTGAAATACAAAACACTAAGACAGGAACAATCACCCACAAACACACAGTGAAACTCAGGCTACCTAAATATGGTTCCCAATCAGAGACAACGAGAATCACCTGACTCTGATTGAGAACCTCAGGCAGCCATAGACTATGCTAGACACCCCTACTCAGCCACAATCCCAATACCTACTAAAACCCCCAATACCACAACACAACACAAAATAACCCCATGTCACACCCTGGCCTGACCAAATAAATATATAAACACAAAATACTAAGACCAGGGCGTGACAGCCATGAAGTGCTTTGAAAAGCTGGTCATGGCTCACATCAACACCATCATCCCAGGAACCCTAGACCCATTCCAATTTGCGTACTGCCCCAACAGATCCACAGATGATGCAATCTCTATTGCACTCCACACTGCCCTTTCCCACCTGGACAAAAGGAATACCTATGTGAGAATTAAAAAGATGAGAGAGGCCTGTAATTTTCATCATAGGTACACTTCAACTATGACAGACAAAATGAGAAAAACAAATCCAGAAAATCACATTGTAGGATTTTATGAATTTATTTGCAAATTATGGTGGAAAATAAGTATTTGGTCACCTACAAACAAGCATGATTTCTGGCTCTCACAGACCTGTAACTTCTTCTTTAAGAGGCTCCTCTGTCCTCCACTCGTTACCTGTATTAATGGCACCTGTTTGAACTTGTTATTAGTATAAAAGACACCTGTCCACAACCTCAGAGTCACACTCCAAACTCCACTATGGCCAAGACCAAAGAGCTGTCAAAGGACACCAGAAACAAAATTGTAGACCTGCACCAGGCTGGGAAGACTGAATCTGCAATAGGTAAGCAGCTTGGTTTGAAGAAATCAACTGTGGGAGCAATTATTAAGAAATGGAAGACATACAAGACCACTGATAATCTCCCTCGATCTGGGGCGCACCGCAAGATCTCACCCCGCGGGGTCAAAATGATCACAAGAATGGTGAGCAAAAATCCGAGAACCACACGGGGGACCTAGTGAATGATCTGCAGAGAGCTGGGACCAAAGTAACAAAGCCTACCATCAGTAACACACTACGCCGCCAGGGACTCAAATCCTGCAGTGCCAGACGTGTCTCCCTGCTTAAGCCAGTACATGTCCAGGCCCGTCAGAGGTTTGCTAGAGAGCATTTGGATGATCCAGAAGAAGATTGGGAGAATGTCATATGGTCAGATGAAACCAAAATATAACTTTTTGGTAAAAACTCAACTCGTCGTGTTTGGAGGACAAAGAAAGCTGAGTTGCATCCAAAGAACACAATACCTACTGTGAAGCATGGGAGTGGAAACATCATGCTTTGGGGCTGTTTTTCTGCAAAGGGACCAGGATGACTGATCCGTGTAAAGGAAGGAATGAATGGGGCCATGTATCGTGAGATTTTGAGTGAAAACCTCCTTCCATCAGCAAGGGCATTGAAGATGAAACGTGGCTTGGTCTTTCAGCATGACAATGATCCCAAACACACCGCCCGGGCAATGAAGGATTGGCTTCGTAAGAAGCATTTCAAGGTCCTGGAGTGGCCTAGCCAGTCTCCAGATCTCAACCCCATAGAAAATCTTTGGAGGGAGTTGAAAGTCTGTGTTGCCCAGCAACAGCCCCAAAACATCACTGCTCTAGAGGAGATCTGCATGGAGGAATGGGCCAAAATACCAGCAACAGTGTGTGAAGACTTACAGAAAACGTTTGACCTCTGTCATTGCCAACAAAGGGTATATAACAAAGTATTGATATAAACTTTTGTTATTGACCAAATACTTATTTTCCACCATAATTTGTAAATAAATTCATTAAAATCCTACAATGTGATTTTCTGGATTTTTTTTCTCATTTTGTCTGTCATAGTTGAAGTGTACCTATGATGAAAATTACAGGCCTCTCTCATCTTTTTAAGTGGAAGAACTTGCACAATTGGTGGCTGACTAAATACTTTTTTGCCCCACTGTACATGTACAAATTACCTCTAACCTGTATCCCCGCACATTGACTCAGTACCAGTGCCCCCTGTGTAAAGCCTCATTATTGTTATGTAATTTTATTGTTACTTTTTATTTTTTACTTTAGTTTATTTAGCCAATATATTCTCTTAACCGGCAATGCAGTTACATAAATAGAGTTAAGGGCTTGTAAGTAAGCATTTAACGGTAAGGTCTACACCTGTTGTATTCAGCATGTAACAAATAACATTTGATTTTAATTTGATTCTAACGGAATTAGTAGAAATCAGTTGAATTTATCTAGTGTATTAGTGTGGAGGATAAATCGTTAGATCACAGTGGGTGATCAATCTTATTATGATGTATTAAAATATGTTCTCTATTCAAAGTACTTCTTCAATGATTATCAAGACTAATTGAGACACAACATCCTAATCTGTTGTCATAATTCTCTTGAACATGAGCCTCAGTCTCGTAATGGTGTGATGGCATGTTTTGTTTATCTCCGAAGGCTCCTCCCTCTCCCCTCCTCTCTCTTCATGCTGCAGTATGAAAACATGTGTCTCTCCCCTCCTCTCTCTCTCTCCCCTCCTCTCTCTCTTAATGTTGCAGTATGAAGACACGTCTCTCTCCTATCTCCCTCCCGTCCCCCCAGCAGGCCCCTCCCTGGTGTTCTCTGTGTGTCAGAAACAAAAAGTTGTTGAATTCCAACCGGAGAGATTAGCATCTTAATAGATCTCAACTACAGCACACCCTTACCAGATAGCGCCTCGTCAACACAACCCAACGCCACCCCAGCCAGATAGCACCTCGTCAACACAACCCAACGCCACCCTTACCAGATAGCGCCTCGTCAACACAACCCAACGCCACCCTTACCAGATAGCACCTCGTCAACACAACCCAACGCCACCCTTACCAGATAGCGCCTCGTCAACACAACCCACGCCACCACCCTTACCAGATAGCGCCTCGTCAACACAACCCAACACCACCCTTACCAGATAGCGCCTCGTCAACACAACCCAACGCCACCCTTACCAGATAGCGCCTCGTCAACACAACCCAACGCCACCCTTAGCCAGATAGCGCCTCCACTCTTTTAAGCTCACAACCCATACGCCACCCTTCCCAGATAGCATTCCCTCTTGTCAAACATACACAACCAAGGAGTGGAAACGCCACCCTTACCAGATAGCACAAGAAGTGGAATGTTCGTCACGGAGCACAAAGTGGAACACCACCCGGAGCCAGATGGAAGCGCCTCGTCAACACAACAAGGAGTGGAACGCCACCCGGAGCCAGACTGGAATGCGCCACGGAGCACAAGGACTGGAACACAACCAAGGAGTGGAACGCCACCCGGAGTACCAGATAGCGCCTCGTTCAACACAACCAACGCCACCGGAGCACCAGATGGAATGCGCCTACAAGGAGTGGAATGTTCACACACACAAGGACTAGAAACGCCACCCCGGAGCCAGATGGAGCGTTCGTCAAGCACAACCTGGAACGCCACCCGGGAGCACCAGATAGCGACCGGAGTACAACACAACCCAACACCACCCTTACCAGATAGTGGCCTGTTACGACACGGAGCACAATGTTACGACACGGAGCACAACCCAACGCCACCCCTACCAGATAGCGCCTCGTCAACACAACCCAACGCCACCCCAGCCAGATAGCACACGGAGTCAACACTGGAAACCCAACGCCACCCCAGCCAGATACTGGAATGTTACGACACGGAGCACAAGGACTGGAATGTTGGTGCATCATTCCACTCCTTTGGAATGTTACGACACGGAGCACAAGGAGTGGAATGTTACGACACGGAGCACAAGGACTGGAATGTTCCCAGCACAAGGAGTGGAATGTTCCGACACGGAGCACAAGGAGTGGAATGTTACGACACGGAGCACAAGGAGTGGAATGTTACGACACGGAGCACAAAGTGGAATGTTACGACACGGAGCACAAGGAGTGGAATGTTACGACACGGAGCACAAGGAGTGGAAGCACACGGAGCACAAGAGTGGAATGTTACGACACGGAGCACAAGGAGTGGAATGTTACGACACGGAGCACAAGGAGTGGAATGTTACGACACGGAGCACAAGAAGTGGAATGTTACGACACGGAGCACAAGAAGTGGAATGTTACGACACGGAGCACAAGGAGTGGAATGTTACGACACACGGGAATGCACAAGCACAAGGACTGGAATGTTACGACACGGAGCACAAGGACTGGAATGTTACGACACGGAGCACAAGGAGTGGAATGTTACGACACGGAGCACAAGAACTGGAATGTTACGACACGGAGCACAAGGACTGGAATGTTACGACACGGAGCACAAGGAGTGGAATGTTACGACACGGAGCACAAGGACTGGAATGTTACGACACGGAGCACAAGGACTGGAATGTTAGACACAGCACAAGGGACTGGAATGTTACGACACGGAGCACGGAGCACAAGGACTGGAATGTTACGACACGGAGCACAAGGACTGGAATGTTACGACACGGAGCACAAGGACTGGAATGTTACGACACGGAGCACAAGGACTGGAATGTTACGACACGGAGCACAAGGACTGGAATGTTACGACACGGAGCACAAGGACTGGAATGTTACGACACGGAGCACAAGGACTGGAATGTTACGACACGGAGCACAAGGACTGGAATGTTACGACACGGAGCACAAGGAGTGGAATGTTACGACACGGAGCACAAGGAGTGGAATGTTACGACACGGAGCACAAGGCGTGGAATGTTATGACACGGAGCACAAGGACTGGAATGTTACGACACGGAGCACAAGGACTGGAATGTTACGACACGGAGCACAAGGACTGGAATGTTACGACACGGAGCACAAGGACTGGAATGTTACGACACGGAGCACAAGGAGTGGAATGTTACGACACAGAGCACAAGGAGTGGAATTTTAGGCTAATTCCAGCCCTGTTTCCAATCTCGGAACTAAAGGCTACTGGAAAGGTTTGGATTATAAACATCTACTTCTATACTACACTATATCAGACAACAGAACATCAGACTGTTTTGTTTAGTATCTGCAGGTGAATCAGACCTGTCTGTTTAGCTGTGTTCCCTGGGATTAGTCTGACTTCATCACAATGCCTTTAATCTAGCTTCTGATTGGTAGGCAGGCTGGTGGAACAGGCCAATGAGACAGTGTGGTGTACTGTAGGCTGTGGCAGCGCCGCCCATTGTGCGTCCCTTGTCGTCGGATTGTGTGTCGGGGTGGCACGGCCCAGCCTGGCAGCAGTAGACAAGGTGATGGCCGTCCCCTTGAGATTCCACCTGTTACTGCCAAAGTCGCTCTAATCGACAAGCCTCGTTAAGGATGAACTCTCTCTCACCTCGCTGTCAAATCTTCATCTTCTCATTCACCTGACAGATACACACACACCCTGTCACATCTCCATGACCTCCATTCCATGACCTCCATCTCCATGACCTCCATTCTACTGTCCTCCTATAGCTCCTCCCCCTGATGGAACATGTCTAACAGCTCCTGACCCTCTTCCTCTACTGTCCTCCTATAGCTCCTCCCACCAGCCTCTTCCTCTACTGTCCTCCTATAGCCCTCCCCCTGATGGAACATGTCTAACAGCTCCTGGCCCTCTTCCTCTACTGTCCTCCTATAGCTCATCCCACCAGCCTCTACATATACTGTCCTCCTATAGCTCCTCCCACCAGCCTTTACATCTACTGTCCTCCTATAGCTCCTCCCCCTGATGGAACATGTCTAACAGCTCCTGGCCCTCTTCCTCGACTGTCCTCCTATAGCTCCTCCCACTAGCCTCTACATCTACTGTCCTCCTATAGCTCCTCCCACCAGCCTCTTCCTCTACAGCTCCTCCCACTAGCCTCCTCTACATCTACTGTCCTCCTATAGCCTATCCCACCAGCCTCCTCTACATCTACTGTCCTCCTATAGCCCCTCCCACCAGCCTCCTCATCATGAAGACCTTGTTTGTCTCTGTCATCTGAATCACACATCTTTATAAAGGATGTCTACTTCCTGTTCAGTCTAGAGAGACGTAGAGGATGTAGATAAGTCTTTATTGGGTAATTAGTAGCCCAAGGAGGGAAATTATTGGTCTGTTATTCAGCTAGACATTGGGTGCATCCCAAAATAGCACCCCATTCCCTATATAGTGTACTACTTTAGACCACATCCATATGGCACCCTATTCCTTATATAGTGTACTACTTTAGACCAGAGCCCTATGGTACACTATTCCCTATATAGTGTACTACTGTTGACCAGAGCCCTATGGTACACTATTCCCTATATAGTGCACTAATGTTGACCAGAGCCCTATGGTACACTATTCCCTATATCATGGTCATGGAGACGGGGTGGCAGTGTAGCCTAGTGGTTAGAGCATTGGACTAGTAACCGAAAGGTTGCAAGTTCAAATCCCTGAGCTGACAAGGTACAAAATCTGTCGTTCTGCCCTTGAACAGGCAGTTAACCCACTGTTCCTAGGCCGTCATTGAAAATAAGAATTTGTTCTTAACTGACTTGCCTAGTTAAATAAAGGTAAAAAATAAAATAAAATAAAAAATATATAGTGCACTACTGTTGATTAGAGCCCTATGGTACACTATTCCCTATATAGTGCACTACTTTAGACCAGAGCCCTATGGTACACTATTCCCTATATAGTGCACTAATGTTGACCAGAGCCCTATGGTACTCTATTCCCTATATAGTGCACTACTTTAGACCAGAGCCCTATGGTACACTATTCTCTATAAAGTGCACTACTGTTGAGAGCCCTATGGTACACTATTCCCTATATAGTGCACTACTTTAGACCAGAGCCCTAAGAGCCCTATGCCACAAAATGGGGAATAGGGTACCATTTGAGATGCAGTTTAAGAGGGATCCTCCAGGAGAGGTCATGGCCAACCTTTTCAGAGAAGATCCTCTGCATCTGTCTCCTAGCAACATCAGAACAGTCCTTCAGTTGATTGGTCTCCTTCCTGGATTATGTTGTTGTTGCTAACAGTTCCAGTAGATATTACTGTAGCCTCCAAAACCCAGGCTTCTCACAGTAGTGGAGTGAATGAGATGGGATTTTGGAAGGCTGGCCACGCAATATTTCTATTACAGTAGATTTACAGTAGATGTAGTATCTCTCATCTGTCTGTAATGTGTATCCATGATATCAATCCTCTTCTGAGCCCGTCGGACAGACAGACAGACGCCATCTTGATAATGGCAGAGGTCAGAGAATGGAGCCAGTCAGTCTCCCGATCGACTCGCCAGGCCTGGACGGAGGGAGTGGCGGGGAGCGGTGTGATGTCACCAACACATACCAGGGGGCAGGGGATTAAAAGGGCAGTCTGGGGACAAGCTGAGGGAACACAAAACACTTGGATATGTGTCCAAAAATTGCAACCTATTCCCTATAGGTCACTGGCCTTACGTAGTGCACTATGTAGGGAATAGGGCCCCATTTGGAACGCATTCTTGTCCTCTGATAGTGTTTATAGGTGGTTAATCATGTTCACCATCACTACTTCCTCTATTCTACCAGTATGTTTATAGGTGGTTAATCATGTTCACCATCACTACTTCCTCTATTCTACCAGTATGTTTATAGGTGGTTAATCATGTTCACCATCACTACTTCCTCTATTCTACCAGTATGTTTATAGGTGGTTAATCATGTTCACCATCACTACTTCCTCTATTCTACCAGTATGTTTATAGGTGGTTAATCATGTTCACCATCACTACTTCCTCTATTCTACCAGTATGTTTATAGGTGGTTAATCATGTTCACCATCACTACTTCCTCTATTCTACCAGTATGTTTATAGGTGGTTAATCATGTTCACCATCACTACTTCCTCTATTCTACCAGTATGTTTATAGGTGGTTAATTCTACCAGTATGTTTATAGGTGGTTAATCATGTTTCACCAGTATGTTTATAGGTGGTTAATCATGTTCACCATCACTACTTCCTCTATTCTACCAGTATGTTTCTACCAGTTCACCATCACTACTTCCTCTATTCTACTAGTATGTTTATAGGTGGTTAATCATGTTCACCATCACTACTTCCTCTATTCTACCAGTATGTTTATAGGTGGTTAATCATGTTCACCATCACTACTTCCTCTATTCTACCAGTATGTTTATAGGTGGTTAATCATCACTACTTCCTCTATTCTACCAGTATGTTTATAGGTGGTTAATCATGTTCACCATCACTACTTCCTCTATTCTACCAGTATGTTTATAGGTGGTTAATCATGTTCACCATCACTACTTCCTCTATTCTACCAGTATGTTTATAGGTGGTTAATCATGTTCACCATCACTACTTCCTCTATTCTACCAGTATGTTTATAGGTGGTTAATCATGTTCACCATCACTACTTCCTCTATTCTACCAGTATGTTTATAGGTGGTTAATCATGTTCACCATCACTACTTCCTCTATTCTACCAGTATGTTTATAGGTGGTTAATCATGTTCACCATCACTACTTCCTCTATTCTACCAGTATGTTTATAGGTGGTTAATCATGTTCACCATCACTACTTCCTCTATTCTACCAGTATGTTTATAGGTGGTTAATCATGTTCACCATCACTACTTCCTCTATTCTACCAGTATGTTTATAGGTGGTTAATCATGTTCACCATCACTACTTCCTCTATTCTACCAGTATGTTTATAGGTGGTTAATCATGTTCACCATCACTACTTCCTCTATTCTACCAGTATGTTTATAGGTGGTTAATCATGTTCACCATCACTACTTCCTCTATTCTACCAGTATGTTTATAGGTGGTTAATCATGTTCACCATCACTACTTCCTCTATTCTACCAGTATGTTCACCATCACTACTTCCTCTATTTTATAGGTGGTTAATCATGTTCACCATCACTACTTCCTCTATTCTACCAGTATGTTTATAGGTGGTTAATCATGTTCACCATCACTACTTCCTCTATTCTACCAGTATGTTTATAGCTGGTTAATCATGTTCACCATCACTAATTCCTCTATTCTACTAGTATGTTTATAGGTGGTTAATCATGTTCACCATCACTACTTCCTCTATTCTACCAGTATGTTTATAGGTGGTTAATCATGTTCACCATCACTACTTCCTCTATTCTACCAGTATGTTTATAGGTGGTTAATCATGTTCACCATCACTACTTCCTCTATTCTACCAGTATGTTTATAGGTGGTTAATCATGTTCACCATCACTACTTCCTCTATTCTACCGGTATGTTTATAGGTGGTTAATCATGTTCACCATCACTACTTCCTCTGTTCTACCGGTATGTTTATAGGTGGTTAATCATGTTCACCATCACTACTTCCTCTATTCTACCGGTATGTTTATAGGTGGTTAATCATGTTCACCATCACTACTTCCTCTGTTCTACCGGTGTGTTTATAGATGGTTAATCATGTTCACCATCACTACTTCCTCTGTTCTACCAGTATGTTTATAGTGGTTAATCATGTTCACCATCACTACTTCCTCTCTATTCTACCAGTATGTTTATAGGTGGTTAATCATGTTCACCATCACTACTTCCTCTATTCTACCAGTATGTTTATAGGTGGTTAATCATGTTCACCATCACTACTTCCTCTATTCTACCAGTATGTTTATAGGTGGTTAATCATGTTCACCATCACTACTTCCTCTATTCTACCAGTATGTTTATAGGTGGTTAATCATGTTCACCATCACTACTTCCTCTATTCTACCAGTATATTTATAGGTGGTTAATCATGTTCACCATCACTACTTCCTCTATTCTACCAGTATGTTTATAGGTGGTTAATCATGTTCACCATCACTACTTCCTCTGTTCTACCGGTGTGTTTATAGATGGTTAATCATGTTCACCATCACTACTTCCTCTGTTCTACCGGTGTGTTTATAGATGGTTAATCATGTTCACCATCACTACTTCCTCTGTTCTACCAGTGTGTGTGCTATCTAATTGGCACCTTGTAAGTGGTTGTTGTGCTGTGTGATTGTTGCAGCTTTATCCTATTGGACATGTATCACATTCCCTATGTTCAATATAAAAGCGATATTAGCAGGCGCACGTTGTCTTCATTGCGCGTTAATGAGTCCTCCGGATCAGAGTCAGTATTTGTGTTTGGTGAGTCCTCCAGATCAGAGGCAGTATTTGTGTTTGGTGAGTCCTCCAGATCAGAGGCAGTATTTGTGTTCAGTGAGTCCTCCAGATCAGAGGCAGTATTTGTGTTTAGTGAGTTCGCCAGATCAGAGGCAGTATTTGTGTTTAGTGAGTCCTCCAGATCAGAGGCAGTATTTGTGTTTAGTGAGTACTCCAGATCAGAGTCAGTATTTGTGTTTAATGAGTCCTCCAGATCAGAGGCAGTATTTGTGTTCAGTGAGTCCTCCAGATCAGAGGCAGTATTTGTGTTTAGTGAGTCTGTCACGTTCTGTCCATCGTTCGTATGTGTTTTCCTTGTTTTAGTGTTGGTCAGGACGTGAGCTGGGTGGGCATTCTATGTTGTGTGTCTGGTTTGTCTATTTCTATGTTTGGCCTGATATGGTTCTCAATCAGAGGCAGGTGTTAGTCATTGTCTCTGATTGGGAACCATATTTAGGTATCCTGTTTTGTGTTGGGTTTTGTGGGTGATTGTTCCTGTCTCTGTGTTTGCACCAGATAGGACTGTTTAGGTTTTCACTTTTCTTGTTTTGTATAGTCTGTTCATGTATAGTCGTCTTTATTAAAAACATGAATAACCACCACGCTGCATTTTGGTCCGCCTCTCTTTCACCAGAAGAAAACCCTTACAGAATCACCCACCAACCAAGGACCAAGCGGCGTGGTAAACAGAGGCAACAGCAGCAGCAGGAGAAGCGACAGGTGCAGCAGGAGCAACAGCAGCAGCAGCAAAGGCAGCAGCAGGAGAAGCAACAGAGGCAGCAGCAGTGGGAGAGGCTGCACTCTTTGGATAAATGGACTTGGGAGGAGATCCTTGACGGACAAGGACCCTGGGCAGAGCCATGGATGGAATTGGAGCTGTCGGCGAAGCAGAGTGTTGAGTCTGAGAGTGTGGAGGATGTATTGGACAGAGTAGAAAGAAAGCTGTTGGCTTGGCATAGTATGCACGGCATACCAGTGCCAGCACCACGCATCAGGCCTACAGTGCGTCCCACCTGTCCAGCGCTGCCGGAGCCTTCCTCCTCTCCAGCGCAGCCAGAGTCTCCCGCCTGTCCGGCGCTGTCAGAGCTACCGCCCCTCATGCCAGAGGCGCCAGAGCCCCTAATTCCAGAGGCACCAGTGCTCCTCAGTCCAGCGCTGCCAGAGCCTTTTTCTCCAGTCTGCCCAGCGCCGTCTGAGCTACCCGTCTGCCCAGTGCCGCCAGTGCCGCCAGTCTGCCCATCACCGCCAGTGCCGCCAGTCTGCCCAGCGCCGCCAGTCAGCCAGGATCCGCCAGTGCCGCCAGTCTGCCAGGATCCGCCAGTCTGCCAGGATCCGCCAGTCTGCCAGGATCCACCAGTCTACCAGGATCCGCCAGTCAGCCAGGATCTGCCAGAACTACCAGTCAGCCAGGATCCGCCAGAACTACCAGTCAGCCAGGATCCGCCAGAACTACCAGTCAGCCAGGATCCGCCAGAACTGCCAGTCAGCCAGGATCCGCCAGTCTGCCAGGATCCGCCAGTCAGCCAGGATCCGCCAGAACTGCCAGTCGGCCAGGATCTGCCAGACGGCCAGGATCTGCCAGTCAGCCAGGATCCGCCAGTCGGCCAGGATCCGCCAGTCGGCCAGGATCCGCTGGAACTGCCAGTCGGCCAGGATCTGCCAGTCGGCCAGGATCTGCCAGTCGGCCAGGATCTGCCAGTCGGCCAGGATCTGCCAGTCGGCCAGGATCCGCCAGTCGGCCAGGATCTGCCAGATCCGCCAGTCTGCCAGGATCAGTTAGATCCGCCATTCAGCCAGGATCCGCCAGTCTGCCAGGATCCGCCAGTCTGCCAGGATCCGCCAGTCTGCCAGGATCCGCCAGTCTGCCAGGATCCGCCAGTCAGCCAGGATCCGCCAGTCAGCCAGGATCCGCCAGTCTGCCAGGATCCGCCAGTCAGCCAGGATCTGCCAGAACTGCCAGTCAGCCAGGATCCGACAGAACTGCCAGTCAGCCAGGATCCGCCAGTCTGCCAGGATCCGCCAGTCAGCCAGGATCCGCCAGAACTGCCAGTCGGCCAGGATCTGCCAGTCAGCCAGGATCTGCCAGTCAGCCAGGATCCACCAGTCGGCCAGGATACACCGGAAATGCCAGTCGGCCAGGATCTGCCAGTCGGCCAGGATCTGCCAGTCTGCCCAGCGCCGCCAGTCAGCCAGGATCCGCCAGTGCCGCCAGTCAGCCAGGATCCGCCAGTCTGCCAGGATCCGCCAGTCTGCCAGGATCCACCAGTCTGCCAGGATCCGCCAGTCAGCCAGGATCTGCCAGAACTACCAGTCAGCCAGGATCTGCCAGTCAGCCAGGATCCGCCAGAACTGCCAGTCAGCCAGGATCCGCCAGAACTGCCAGTCAGCCAGGATCCGCCAGTCTGCCAGGATCCGCCAGTCAGCCAGGATCCGCCAGAACTGCCAGTCGGCCAGGATCTGCCAGTCAGCCAGGATCTGCCAGGATCCGCCAGTCGGCCAGGATCCGCCAGTCGGTCAGGATCCGCTGGAACTGCCCGTCGGGCCAGGATCTGCCAGTCGGCCAGGATCTGCCAGTCAGCCAGGATCCGCCAGTCTGCCAGATCTGCCAGTCGGCCAGGATCTGCCAGTCGGCCAGGATCTGCCAGTCAGCCAGGATCCGCCAGTCTGCCAGGATCAGTTAGATCCGCCATTCAGCCAGGATCTGCCAGTCTGCCAGGATCCGCCAGTCTGCCAGGATCCGCCAGTCTGCCAGGATCCGCCAGTCAGCCAGGATCCGCCAGTCAGCCAGGATCCGCCAGTCTGCCAGGATCCGCCAGTCAGCCAGGATCTGCCAGAACTGCCAGTCAGCCAGGATCCGCCAGTCAGCCAGGATCCGCCAGTCTGCCAGGATCCGCCAATCAGCCAGGATCTGCCAGACCTGCCAGTCGGCCAGGATCTGCCAGTCAGCCAGGATCTGCCAGTCAGCCAGGATCCACCAGTCGGCCAGGATACACCGGAAATGCCAGTCGGCCAGGATCTGCAAGTCGGCCAGGATCTGCCAGTCAGCCAGGATCAGTTAGATCCGCCATTCAGCCAGGATCCGCCAGTCTGCCAGGATCCACCAGTCAGCCAGGATCCGCCAGAAGTGCCAGTCAGCCAGGATCTGCCGGAACCACCAGCCAGCCAGGATCTGGTAGATCCATCAACCTGCCTGAGCTTCCTCTCACTCCTGAGCTTCCTCTCACTCCTGAGCTTCCCCTCGGTCCCGAGCTTCCCCTCGGTCCCGAGCTTCCCCTCGGTCCCGAGCTTCCCCTCGGTCCCGAGCTTCCCCTCGGTCCCGAGCTACCTCAGTCCAGTGGGGCCTGTTGTTAGGTTTCCTAGGCCAAGGTTAGCGGCGAGGGTCGCCACTCAAGGGACACTAAGGTGGTGGACAAAGACAATTATGGAGTGGGGTCCACGTCCAGCGCCAGAGCCGCCACCGCGGACAGATGCCCACCCAGACCCTCCCCTACAGGTTTAGGTTGTGCGTTCGGAGTCCGCACCTTGGGGGGGGTTCTGTCACGTTCTGTCCATCGTTCGTATGTGTTTTCCTTGTTTTAGTGTTGGTCAGGACGTGAGCTGGGTGGGCATTCTATGTTGTGTGTCTGGTTTGTCTATTTCTATGTTTGGCCTGATATGGTTCTCAATCAGAGGCAGGTGTTAGTCATTGTCTCTGATTGGGAACCATATTTAGGTATCCTGTTTTGTGTTGGGTGTTGTGGGTGATTGTTCCTGTCTCTGTGTTTGCACCAGATAGGACTGTTTAGGTTTTCACTTTTCTTGTTTTGTATAGTCTGTTCATGTATAGTCGTCTTTATTAAAAACATGAATAACCACCACGCTGCATTTTGGTCCGCCTCTCTTTCACCAGAAGAAAACCCTTACAGAATCACCCACCAACCAAGGACCAAGCGGCGTGGTAAACAGAGGCAGCAGCAGCAGCAGCAGGAGAAGCGACAGGTGCAGCAGGAGCAACAGCAGCAGCAGCAAAGGCAGCAGCAGGAGAAGCAACAGAGGCAGCAGCAGTGGGAGAGGCTGCACTCTTTGGATAAATGGACTTGGGAGGAGATCCTTGACGGACAAGGACCCTGGGCAGAGCCATGGATGGAATTGGAGCTGTCGGCGAAGCAGAGTGTTGAGTCTGAGAGTGTGGAGGATGTATTGGACAGAGTAGAAAGAAAGCTGTTGGCTTGGCATAGTATGCACGGCATACCAGTGCCAGCACCACGCATCAGGCCTACAGTGCGTCCCACCTGTCCAGCGCTGCCGGAGCCTTCCTCCTCTCCAGCGCAGCCAGAGTCTCCCGCCTGTCCGGCGCTGTCAGAGCTACCGCCCCTCATGCCAGAGGCGCCAGAGCCCCTAATTCCAGAGGCACCAGTGCTCCTCAGTCCAGCGCTGCCAGAGCCTTTTTCTCCAGTCTGCCCAGCGCCGTCTGAGCTACCCGTCTGCCCAGTGCCGCCAGTGCCGCCAGTCTGCCCATCACCGCCAGTGCCGCCAGTCTGCCCAGCGCCGCCAGTCAGCCAGGATCCGCCAGTGCCGCCAGTCTGCCAGGATCCGCCAGTCTGCCAGGATCCGCCAGTCTGCCAGGATCCACCAGTCTACCAGGATCCGCCAGTCAGCCAGGATCTGCCAGAACTACCAGTCAGCCAGGATCTGCCAGAACTACCAGTCAGCCAGGATCCGCCAGAACTACCAGTCAGCCAGGATCCGCCAGAACTACCAGTCAGCCAGGATCCGCCAGTCTGCCAGGATCCGCCAGTCAGCCAGGATCCGCCAGAACTGCCAGTCGGCCAGGATCTGCCAGTCAGCCAGGATCTGCCAGTCGGCCAGGATCCGCCAGTCGGCCAGGATCCGCCAGTCGGCCAGGATCCGCTGGAACTGCCAGTCGGCCAGGATCTGCCAGTCGGCCAGGATCTGCCAGTCGGCCAGGATCTGCCAGTCGGCCAGGATCTGCCAGTCGGCCAGGATCCGCCAGTCGGCCAGGATCTGCCAGATCCGCCAGTCTGCCAGGATCAGTTAGATCCGCCATTCAGCCAGGATCCGCCAGTCTGCCAGGATCCGCCAGTCTGCCAGGATCCGCCAGTCTGCCAGGATCCGCCAGTCTGCCAGGATCCGCCAGTCAGCCAGGATCCGCCAGTCAGCCAGGATCCGCCAGTCTGCCAGGATCCGCCAGTCAGCCAGGATCTGCCAGAACTGCCAGTCAGCCAGGATCCGACAGAACTGCCAGTCAGCCAGGATCCGCCAGTCTGCCAGGATCCGCCAGTCAGCCAGGATCCGCCAGAACTGCCAGTCGGCCAGGATCTGCCAGTCAGCCAGGATCTGCCAGTCAGCCAGGATCCACCAGTCGGCCAGGATACACCGGAAATGCCAGTCGGCCAGGATCTGCCAGTCGGCCAGGATCTGCCAGTCTGCCCAGCGCCGCCAGTCAGCCAGGATCCGCCAGTGCCGCCAGTCAGCCAGGATCCGCCAGTCTGCCAGGATCCGCCAGTCTGCCAGGATCCACCAGTCTGCCAGGATCCGCCAGTCAGCCAGGATCTGCCAGAACTACCAGTCAGCCAGGATCTGCCAGTCAGCCAGGATCCGCCAGAACTGCCAGTCAGCCAGGATCCGCCAGAACTGCCAGTCAGCCAGGATCCGCCAGTCTGCCAGGATCCGCCAGTCAGCCAGGATCCGCCAGAACTGCCAGTCGGCCAGGATCTGCCAGTCAGCCAGGATCTGCCAGGATCCGCCAGTCGGCCAGGATCCGCCAGTCGGTCAGGATCCGCTGGAACTGCCCGTCGGGCCAGGATCTGCCAGTCGGCCAGGATCTGCCAGTCAGCCAGGATCCGCCAGTCTGCCAGATCTGCCAGTCGGCCAGGATCTGCCAGTCGGCCAGGATCTGCCAGTCAGCCAGGATCCGCCAGTCTGCCAGGATCAGTTAGATCCGCCATTCAGCCAGGATCTGCCAGTCTGCCAGGATCCGCCAGTCTGCCAGGATCCGCCAGTCTGCCAGGATCCGCCAGTCAGCCAGGATCCGCCAGTCAGCCAGGATCCGCCAGTCTGCCAGGATCCGCCAGTCAGCCAGGATCTGCCAGAACTGCCAGTCAGCCAGGATCCGCCAGTCAGCCAGGATCCGCCAGTCTGCCAGGATCCGCCAATCAGCCAGGATCTGCCAGACCTGCCAGTCGGCCAGGATCTGCCAGTCAGCCAGGATCTGCCAGTCAGCCAGGATCCACCAGTCGGCCAGGATACACCGGAAATGCCAGTCGGCCAGGATCTGCAAGTCGGCCAGGATCTGCCAGTCAGCCAGGATCAGTTAGATCCGCCATTCAGCCAGGATCCGCCAGTCTGCCAGGATCCACCAGTCAGCCAGGATCCGCCAGAAGTGCCAGTCAGCCAGGATCTGCCGGAACCACCAGCCAGCCAGGATCTGGTAGATCCATCAACCTGCCTGAGCTTCCTCTCACTCCTGAGCTTCCTCTCACTCCTGAGCTTCCCGTCCCGAGCTTCCCCTCGGTCCCGAGCTTCCCCTCGGTCCCGAGCTTCCCCTCGGTCCCGAGCTTCCCCTCGGTCCCGAGCTACCTCAGTCCAGTGGGGCCTGTTGTTAGGTTTCCTAGGCCAAGGTTAGCGGCGAGGGTCGCCACTCAAGGGACACTAAGGTGGTGGACAAAGACAATTATGGAGTGGGGTCCACGTCCAGCGCCAGAGCCGCCACCGCGGACAGATGCCCACCCAGACCCTCCCCTACAGGTTTAGGTTGTGCGTTCGGAGTCCGCACCTTGGGGGGGGGGTTCTGTCACGTTCTGTCCATCGTTCGTATGTGTTTTCCTTGTTTTAGTGTTGGTCAGGACGTGAGCTGGGTGGGCATTCTATGTTGTGTGTCTGGTTTGTCTATTTCTATGTTTGGCCTGATATGGTTCTCAATCAGAGGCAGGTGTTAGTCATTGTCTCTGATTGGGAACCATATTTAGGTATCCTGTTTTGTGTTGGGTTTTGTGGGTGATTGTTCCTGTCTCTGTGTTTGCACCAGATAGGACTGTTTAGGTTTTCACTTTTCTTGTTTTGTATAGTCTGTTCATGTATAGTCGTCTTTATTAAAAACATGAATAACCACCACGCTGCATTTTGGTCCGCCTCTCTTTCACCAGAAGAAAACCCTTACAGAATCACCCACCAACCAAGGACCAAGCGGCGTGGTAAACAGAGGCAGCAGCAGCAGCAGCAGGAGAAGCGACAGGTGCAGCAGGAGCAACAGCAGCAGCAGCAAAGGCAGCAGCAGGAGAAGCAACAGAGGCAGCAGCAGTGGGAGAGGCTGCACTCTTTGGATAAATGGACTTGGGAGGAGATCCTTGACGGACAAGGAACCTGGGCAGAGCCATGGATGGAATTGGAGCTGTCGGCGAAGCAGAGTGTTGAGTCTGAGAGTGTGGAGGATGTATTGGACAGAGTAGAAAGAAAGCTGTTGGCTTGGCATAGTATGCACGGAATACCAGTGCCAGCACCACGCATCAGGCCTACAGTGCGTCCCACCTGTCCAGCGCTGCCGGAGCCTTCCTCCTCTCCAGCGCAGCCAGAGTCTCCCGCCTGTCCGGCGCTGTCAGAACTACCGCCCCTCATGCCAGAGGCGCCAGAGCCCCTAATTCCAGAGGCACCAGTGCTCCTCAGTCCAGCGCTGCCAGAGCCTTTTTCTCCAGTCTGCCCAGCGCCGTCTGAGCTACCCGTCTGCCCAGCGCCGCCAGTGCCGCCAGTCTGCCCAGCGCCGCCAGTGCCGCCAGTCTGCCCATCGCCGCCAGTGCCGCCAGTCTGCCCAGCGCCGCCAGTGCCGCCAGTCAGCCAGGATCCGCTAGTGCCGCCAGTCAGCCAGGATCCGCCAGTCTGCCAGGATCCGCCAGTCTGCCAGGATCCACCAGTCTGCCAGGATCCGCCAGTCAGCCAGGATCTGCCAGAACTACCAGTCAGCCAGGATCCGCCAGAACTACCAGTCAGCCAGGATCCGCCAGAACTGCCAGTCAGCCAGGATCCGCCAGTCTGCCAGGATCCGCCAGTCAGCCAGGATCCGCCAGTCAGCCAGTCGGCCAGGAACTGCCAGTCGGCCAGGATCTGCCAGACGGCCAGGATCTGCCAGTCAGCCAGGATCCGCCAGTCGGCCAGGATCCGCCAGTCGGCCAGGATCCGCTGGAACTGCCAGTCGGCCAGGATCTGCCAGTCGGCCAGGATCTGCCAGTCGGCCAGGATCTGCCAGTCAGCCAGGATCCGCCAGTCGGCCAGGATCCGCCAGTCGGCCAGGATCCGCTGGAACTGCCAGTCGGCCAGGATCTGCCAGTCGGCCAGGATCTGCCAGTCGGCCAGGATCTGCCAGTCGGCCAGGATCTTCCAGTCAGCCAGGATCCTGCCAGTCTGCCAGGATCTGCCAGATCTGCCAGTCGGCCAGGATCTGCCAGTCGGCCAGGATCTGCCAGTCGGCCAGGATCTGCCAGGATCCGCCAGTCGGCCAGGATCCGCCAGGATCCGCCAGTCAGCCAGGATCCGCCAGTCAGCCAGGATCCGCCAGTCAGCCAGGATCCGCCAGATCTGCCAGTCGGCCAGGATCTGCCAGTCAGCTAGGATCTGCCAGTCAGCCAGGATCCACCAGTCGGCCTGTTTAGGTTTTCACTTTTCTTGTTTTGTATAGTCTGTTCATGTATAGTCGTCTTTATTAAAAACATGAATAACCACCACGCTGCATTTTGGTCCGCCTCTCTTTCACTTACAGAGTCCTCCAGATCAGAGGCAGTATTTGTGTTTAATGAGTCCTCCAGATCAGAGGCAGTATTTGTGTTTAATGAGTCCTCCAGATCAGAGGCAGTATTTGTGTTTAGTGAGTCCTCCAGATCAGAGGCAGTATTTGTGTTTATGAGTCCTCCAGATCAGAGGCAGTATTTGTGTTTAGTGAGTCCTCCAGATCAGAGGCAGTATTTGTGTTTAGTGAGTCCTCCAGATCAGAGGCAGTATTTGTGTTTAGTGAGTCCTCCAGATCAGAGGCAGTATTTGTGTTTTGTGAGTCCGCCAGATCAGAGGCAGTAGAATGGATGGTGAATTGGACCATATTTCTGTCCTGCCTGAGCCCTCTAAATGTAACAGTACTTTAGGGTGGCAGGGAAAATGGAGTAAAAAGGACAGATTTTCTTTAGGAATGATGTGAAAATTGTCACAAATATTAATAAAGTCGAGTACAGATACCTTAAGACATGACTTAAGTACGTGCAAGTATTTTTACTTAAGTAGGCTACATTTCACCACTGAGAATTACATGATATTTCTATGGTATGGTTAGTTATTATATAGATCTATCCTAAAACAATGCCCTACAGTCCCTCCGAATCTCCATAGGTGGTGTGATGTATGGTCATATCCTTATGGTTCCTGTATATATCCATCTTAGTGGTGTGGTGTATGGTCATATCCTTATGGTTCCTGTATATATCCATCTTAGTGGTGTGATGTATGGTCATATCCTTATGGTTCCTGTATATATCCATCTTAGTGATGTATGGTCACATCCTTATGGTTCCTGTATATATCCATCTTAGTGATGTGATGTATGGTCATATCCTTATGGTTCCTGTATATATCCATCTTAGTGATGTGATGTATGGTCATATCCTTATGGATCCTGTATATATCCATCTTAGTGGTGTGATGTATGGTCATATCCTTATGGTTCCTGTATATATCCATCTTAGTGGTGTGATGTATGGTCATATCCTTATGGTTCCTGTACATATCCATCTACGTGGCTACTTCTCATTCTCTTCATTGACTGCCATCTATTTGTAGTGCTTTTCAATGTTATTTACTTTGAATATTCTTCAAGCATTTGACTCTATTCACATTGTATTTTGATATCTTTTCGATATCGAAATAATGCAATATTGTCATTTTAGGGCCTTGGGCAAGTAGCCTGGTGTTGGCTAGGTTACCTTCATAAACAGAAATGGTTTGTCGGATTTTAAAACAAGTCATTATTATCCGTGACTTTGCTGAACGTCTTCCGGCGTTCTATTGTCAGGACCTGGAGGACACGTTGCACGCTAGACATTTGATTCGCCAACGACAGTCCTCACAGAACGGTTTCAACTAGAGAGCTACCGCAACATTTTCTGATTCAGAAGATATCAAAATAGGTCTGATTTAATTGTTCGTCTGCAATATATAAAACAAATAATGGGTTGAATTTGCGTGAATTTGTATTTGAGAAAAATCGATCATGTTTGTATAGAATAAAAGATGTTGAGTTTGGAATGAAACATGTCAATTAAACAGAATTGAAATAATCACACCATCTATGTAATGTTACCGTAAAATTCAAAGAAAAACTTTAATCCATAAACAAATTGTGGAGTTTAGAAGGTGAACAGATTGCATTATTTGCTCACAGATTAAATTAAATTACGCAGTTACAGCCTGACAACTATTACTGTAATTACATATAGTTAAACAATACTAGTGACTCAATTTAATAATGACAATTTCCTTCCTTTATAATTCAATAATTGTCTCAAGACAGAAAATCCTACTATACACCTAGGTCACTATCTTTATTGATATGTATATTCCTCTAGTTTTCACCTAGGTCACTATCTTTATTGATTATCTATTCTTCTAGTATACACCTAGGTCACTAGCTTTGTGATAGGTCTATTCCTCAAAAGGGAGAACAATAAACAATTTCCTTGGGATGTAACAATTGAAATTTGAATAAATCCTAACTCAATACATTTTGAGGGTGAGGCTATAGAAATTCAGCGGGTAAACTGCTAAAGTGTTCCATCTCTTTAAACGCGTATTCACTCCGTCTATTATATTCATAGTCCTCCAACTCCAATCAGATAAACGTCAGTCAATATAACTACAATTGGAATTTCTAAATTATACTCCTATAAATATTATAGGCCTGAAGTTTTGAACCTGCTACGCCGCATTCCTGGAATTGGCCGTTTGACAACTAAAGTTCAAAGGTCATGAAGAAAATAGACTTCAAAAGAGGATTTCGAGTTGAGGTATGGGGTGATGTGGGTATTAGCTAACATCTTATCATCTATTTGACACATTTGTCTCAACTGTTTTAACTGTTTTCTTTACATTTTCTTTAGAAGAAAGTAAGCCTATGACATCAACAGTTTGGGTCAAAACCTGAAAATGAAAGCAATTTATAACACAAAAATAAAAACGTCATTCTGAGAATAACATTGGAGATCTCTTAAATATTTTTATTAAATACAAATGGCGTATGTTTATTTTGTATTTTATAAACGATCAACTATAATCAAATCACCGCAAAATGAAAGTTTACATTACATCGAATCGAAAGGATTTTGGCCTCAGTGGCGGTGTTAGTGCCGTGACGGTAACCTATAGGTAGCCTCATATATAAAAGCGTAAAATTCCGTATGTTATTGGGCAAATAAAGTGTCTCAAGTTAATAAGGCTGTTTATTTGACAAGGTATTTGCTCTTGCTGCTTTTTAAGGCATCTCATGTGTGGTCTGTCTAAAGTTTAGTGCATTACTAAAATGGCAGCATGACAGTAGCCTCGGACTAATGAGTATAATTATTATTCTTTCGATTTAAAACTCTAAACACAAACATTCGATAGGCCTACAAGGGTGAATAGGCCTGTTCATTAAAATAAATAAATCAATAAATTAATTATCTTTGAGGTCATATTTTCCTTAAATGTAGACTTGGTTTCCTCAGATTCAGATGACCATGCTAGATTACGGAGACGTAATTTATAGATCGGCAAGTAAGGGTGCTCTCGAGCGGCTAGATGTTCTTTACCATCCGGCCATCAGATTGGCCAGGAATGCTCCTTATAGGACACATCACTGCACTCCCTCCTCTGTAAACTGGTCATCTCTGTATACCCGTCGCAAGACCCACTGGTTGATGCTTATTTATTTAAAAAAAACCTTAGACCTCACTCCACCCTATCTGAGATATCTACTAAAGCCCTCATCCTCCACATACAACATCCGTTCTGCCAGTCACATTCTGTTAAAGGTCCCCAAAGCACACACATCCCTGTGTCGCTCGTCTTTTCAGGTCTTTGCAGCTAGCGACTGGAATGAGCTGCAACAAAGGCTGAAACTAGACAGTTTTATCTCAATCTCTTCATTCAAAGACTCAATCATGGAAACTCTTACTGACAGTTGTGGCTGCTTTGTGTGATGTATTGTTGTCTCTACCTTCTTTCCCTTTGTGCTGTTGTCTGTGCCCAATAATGATTGTACCATGTTTTGTGTTGCTACCATGTTGTGCTGCTGCCATGCTGTGTTGTCCTGTGTTGCTGCCTTGTTATGTTGTTGTCTTAGGTCTCTTATGTAGTATTGCGTTGTCTCTCTTGTCTTGAGGTGTGTTTTGTCCTTGTATTTATGTTATTTATTCTTATTTTTAATCCCAGCCCCCGTCCCCGCAGGAGGTGGTAGGCCGTCATTGTAAATAAGAATTTGTTCTTAACTGACTTGCCTAGTTAAATAAAAATTAAATAATAATTCAATGTTGGGACTTAATTTAATGTTTTTAGGCTTACAATATCTGATTAGTGCATAGGCGATTATACAATAGATGTAGGCCAGGTCTAATAGTAGACTTTTAAACGAACAATTAAACGTATATTGTTATTTATAAATCAATATTACATTATGTAGACCTTCAGAAGCTGAACGTTTGTTCAAATAGTGGTGAAAGACTGTTAATGGTATGCCCAAACAGAAAGATTTCGCCTACATATAACATATACTACGTATAGGCCAGTGAATAGTGGTAGGCTAAATATCGAGGTATTATTATTTTGCGGTCCTGCCGGTTTAACGTCGTGTGATACCGCTCTGAGGGGGCGCTCATTAGGTTGCTGTCCGTGCGCTAATACACGACCCTGCGGGAGCAAATCGTAATCGGCCGCCTGCTCTCACGCCCTGTTGACTAGAGTTTACCTGGCAACGCAACGATTTATAATCGAGATATTTAATAGACCGTGTTAGGCCTATATACCTGGGCCAAATGTAGACCTAGTTCAGTGTAGATGTTGAAATGAACAGGGCGTAAATGAGAAATATTTGTCAATAAGCCTTCAAATAGGCCAAAAACAAGAAAATTCCACCACTCGTCAGCCTCCATCTGGTTAAGTAATGTTTTGTGAACAAAGTTAGACCTAGTACTAGTAAGTTGTCTGTACATTTGAAAGGAAACTATTGTTATTTAGTATTTTTCAGTCATGAAAATACATCTGCGCTATTTTTATCCAAAGCGATATATGTTGTACGACCCATTGACTGCATGATTGCGTTTTGAATACAGTAGCTCTTTATGGTTGGTTGGCTTCTGAAATATCGTAACGTGAAATGGCAGAAACTCCAGTGGATGTTGACACCAGTATGGCGCCAGTCTAAGAAAGAGATTACTGTGATGTAGAACGACAAGTTGGAAGGAACAACTACTGATCACACCAATATCACATTCCACGACAACACACACACACACACACACACACACACACACACATTAACTAGAGACATTTGATTGAGAAATACCTTTTTATTAATAAATCCTGATTTATAATTTAATATGGTATGGCAATACTTTGCCACAGTACATCAGAGTGTTGTATCAATAAAACATTCACACAAGCACATCAGCTGCAGTCATTTGCAGCAGCCACTGAAAGTATTGAAGGTTAGCAATACCCTGCCTGCAGTGATGCAGTATATGGCTGAGGAAGTCATTCCCACCACACTGCTCATTACATCTGGTGAATGACCCAGTATTTAGTTGTCCATGTGGAAACCCTAAAAGGTGTATCTTCTTAAGGAGTGAAAATAGCTTTTTCATGTTGACTTTATTTGTTAAGGATGTAGCAACGCAGGCAATCACCACATGAAAGTTACCAGATATATCCTGATACTTACAATGATGACTTAACTCATTTGATCTGTAACCTATCTGTCAGGGGGATGGTGGTAACATGAATATAGTTCTGTCAGGGGGATGGTGGTAACATGAATATAGTTCTGTCAGGGGGATGGTGGTAACATGAATATAGTTCTGTCAGGGGGATGGTGGTAACATGAATATAGTTCTGTCAGGGGGATGGTGGTAACATGAATATAGTTCTGTCAGGGGGATGGTGGTAACATGAATATAGTTCTGTCAGGGGGATGGTGGTAACATGAATATAGTTCTGTCAGGGGGATGGTGGTAACATGAATATAGTTCTGTCAGGGGGATGGTGGTAACATGAATATAGTTCTGTCAGGGGGATGGTGGTAACATGAATATAGTTCTGTCAGGGGGATGGTGGTAACATGAATATAGTTCTGTCAGTTCTGGGGATGGTGGTAACATGAATATAGTTCTGTCAGGGGGATGGTGGTAACATGAATATAGTTCTGTCAGGGGGATGGTGGTAACATGAATATAGTTCTGTCAGGGGGATGGTGGTAACATGAATATAGTTCTGTCAGGGGGATGGTGGTAACATGAATATAGTTCTGTCAGGGGGATGGTGGTAACATGAATATAGTTCTGTCAGGGGGATGGTGGTAACATGAATATAGTTCTGTCAGGGGGATGGTGGTAACATGAATATAGTTCTGTCAGGGGGATGGTGGTAACATGAATATAGTTCTGTCAGGGGGATGGTGGTAACATGAATATAGTTCTGTCAGGGGGATGGTGGTAACATGAATATAGTTCTGTCAGGGGGATGGTGGTAACATGAATATAGTTCTGTCAGGGGGATGGTGGTAACATGAATATAGTTCTGTCAGGGGGATGGTGGTAACATGAATATAGTTCTGTCAGGGGGATGGTGGTAACATGAATATAGTTCTGTCAGGGGGATGGTGGTAACATGAATATAGTTCTGTCAGGGGGATGGTGGTAACATGAATATAGTTCTGTCAGGGGGATGGTGGTAACATGAATATAGTGTCTGTGGGGGGATGGTGGTAACATGAATATAGTTCTGTCAGGGGGATGGTGGTAACATGAATATAGTTCTGTCAGGGGGATGGTGGTAACATGAATATAGTTCTGTCAGGGGGATGGTGGTAACATGAATATAGTTCTGTCAGGGGGATGGTGGTAACATGAATATAGTTCTGTCAGGGGGATGGTGGTAACATGAATATAGTTCTGTCAGGGGGATGGTGGTAACATGAATATAGTTCTGTCAGGGGGATGGTGGTAACATGAATATAGTTCTGTCAGGGGGATGGTGGTAACATGAATATAGTTCTGTCAGGGGGATGGTGGTAACATGAATATAGTTCTGTCAGGGGATGGTGGTAACATGAATATAGTTCTGTCAGGGGGATGGTGGTAACATGAATATAGTTCTGTCAGGGGGATGGTGGTAACATGAATATAGTTCTGTCAGGGGATGGTGGTAACATGAATATAGTTCTGTCAGGGGGATGGTGGTAACATGAATATAGTTCTGTCAGGGGGATGGTGGTAACATGAATATAGTTCTGTCAGGGGGATGGTGGTAACATGAATATAGTTCTGTCAGGGGGATGGTGGTAACATGAATATAGTTCTGTCAGGGGGATGGTGGTAACATGAATATAGTTCTGTCAGGGGGATGGTGGTAACATGAATATAGTTCTGTCAGGGGGATGGTGGTAACATGAATATAGTTCTGAGGGGGATAACATGAATATAGTTCTGTCAGGGGGATGGTGGTAACATGAATATAGTTCTGTCAGGGGGATGGTGGTAACATGAATATAGTTCTGTCAGGGGGATGGTGGTAACATGAATATAGTTCTGTCAGGGGGATGGTGGTAACATGAATATAGTTCTGTCAGGACCATGGGGATGGTGGTAACATGAATATAGTTCTGTCAGGGGGATGGTGGTAACATGAATATAGTTCTGTCGGGGGGGATGGTGGTAACATGAATATAGTTCTGTCAGGGGGATGGGGGATGGTGGTAACATGAATATAGTTCTGTCAGGGGGATGGTGGTAACATGAATATAGTTCTGTCAGGGGGATGGTGGTAACATGAATATAGTTCTGTCAGGGGGATGGTGGTAACATGAATATAGTTCTGTCAGGGGGATGGTGGTAACATGAATATAGTTCTGTCAGGGGATGGTGGTAACATGAATATAGTTCTGTCATGGTGGGGATAGTTCTGTCAGGGGGATGGTGGTAACATGAATATAGTTCTGTCAGGGGGATGGTGGTAACATGAATATAGTTCTGTCAGGGGGATGGGGATGTCAGGATGGAACATGAATATAGTTCTGTCAGGGGGATGGTGGTAACATGAATATAGTTCTGTCAGGGGGATGGTGGTAACATGAATATAGTTCTGTCAGGGGGATGGTGGTAACATGAATATAGTTCTGTCAGGGGGATGGTGGTAACATGAATATAGTTCTGTCAGGGGGATGGTGGTAACATGAATATAGTTCTGTCAGGGGGATGGTGGTAACATGAATATAGTTCTGTCATGAATATAGGGGATGGTGGTAACATGAATATAGTTCTGTCAGGGGGATGGTGGTAACATGAATATAGTTCTGTCAGGGGGATGGTGGTAACATGAATATAGTTCTGTCAGGGGGATGGTGGTAACATGAATATAGTTCTGTCAGGGGGATGGTGGTAACATGAATATAGTTCTGTCAGGGGGATGGTGGTAACATGAATATAGTTCTGTCATATAGGGGGATGGTGGTAACATGAATATAGTTCTGTCAGGGGGATGGTGGTAACATGAATATAGTTCTGTCAGGGGATGGTGGTAACATGAATATAGTTCTGTCAGGGGGATGGTGGTAACATGAATATAGTTCTGTCAGGGGGATGGTGGTAACATGAATATAGTTCTGTCAGGGGGATGGTGGTAACATGAATATAGTTCTGTCAGGGGGATGGTGGTAACATGAATATAGTTCTGTCAGGGGGATGGTGGTAACATGAATATAGTTCTGTCAGGGGGATGGTGGTAACATGAATATAGTTCTGTCAGGGGGATGGTGGTAACATGAAACATGAATAACATGAATAGTTCTGTCAGGGGGATGGTGGTAACATGAATATAGTTCTGTCAGGGGGATGGTGGTAACATGAATATAGTTCTGTCAGGGGGATGGTGGTAACATGAATATAGTTCTGTCAGGGGGATGGTGGTAACATGAATATAGTTCTGTCAGGGGGATGGTGGTAACATGAATATAGTTCTGTCAGGGGGATGGTGGTAACATGAATATAGTTCTGTCAGGGGGATGGTGGTAACATGAATATAGTTCTGTCAGGGGGATGGTGGTAACATGAATATAGTTCTGTCAGGGGGGGGATCCAGAACATGAATATAGTGAATCTGTCAGGGGGATGGGGGATGGTGGTAACATGAATATAGTTCTGTCAGGGGGATGGTGGTAACATGAATATAGTTCTGTCAGGGGGATGGTGGTAACATGAATATAGTTCTGTCAGGGGATGGTGGTAACATGAATATAGTTCTGTCAGGGGGATGGTGGTAACATGAATATAGTTCTGTCAGGGGGATGGTGGTAACATGAATATAGTTCTGTCAGGGGGATGGTGGTAACATGAATATAGTTCTGTCAGGGGGATGGTGGTAACATGAATATAGTTCTGTCAGGGGGATGGTGGTAACATGAATATAGTTCTGTCAGGGGGATGGTGGTAACATGAATATAGTTCTGTCAGGGGATGGTGGTAACATGAATATAGTTCTGTCAGGGGGATGGTGGTAACATGAATATAGTTCTGTCAGGGGGATGGTGGTAACATGAATATAGTATCTGTCAGGGGGATGGTGGTAACATGAATATAGTTCTGGCAGGGGGATCATGGTAACACTGGCAATACCAGTTCCAGACCCAGAAGGGGTCAATAAGGACCATGGGATCCAGACCCAGAACGGAGTCAATAAGGACCATGGGATCCAGACCCAGAACGGAGTCAATAAGGACCATGGGATCCAGACCCAGAACGGAGTCAATAAGGACCATGGGATCCAGACCCAGAACGGAGTCAATAAGGACTGTCAATAAGGACCATGGGATCCAGACCCAGAACGGAATCAATAAGGACCATGGGATAAGGACCATGGGATCTAGACCCAGAACGGAATCAATAAGGACCATGGGATCCAGACCCAGAACGGAGTCAATAAGGACCATGGGATCCAGACCCAGAACGGAGTCAATAAGGACCATGGGATCCAGACCCAGAACGGAGTCAATAAGGACCATGGGATCCAGACCCAGAACGGAATCAATAAGGACCATGGGATCCAGACCCAGAACAGAATCAATAAGGACCATGGGATCCAGACCCAGAACAGAATCAATAAGGACCATGGGATCCAGACCCAGAACAGAGTCAATAAGGACCATGGGATCCAGACCCAGAACAGAATCAATAAGGACCATGGGATCCAGACCCAGAACAGAATCAATAAGGACCATGGGATCGTGACCCAGGACATGTTTTTTAAACAACATTTTCACATTTAATTGGGTCGGGATTTGAGTCCTGGTATCATATGAACACATACGACATGGGAAATGTGTAGAATTGCAGGAAATGAGCTTTTCAACTGCTAAGGGCTGTGAACAGTTGAACGGTTTGGGTCGCATGGGTTGTGAGGGTCTGTTACACTGATAAATGACAATATCCATCCAGACCTTTGCCATCTAGGACATCTGTGTGCTCAGATCATCTCTAATAGTATTAGAGTACCCCTGAACTACTGTGTTTATTGAAATGTTTAAAGAAACTAGTCATGTTTCATGTTTGGAGCACATTATACAAAAAGACATGTATGGACAAAAGACAAAGTCGGAAAAAAACTACAACAATTCCCTTGTCATTTTCTTACCCAGGGTCAAATGGAAAACATTTGTAAAAAATAAAAATCATTAACATGCACAATAAATATACATACAGGGTCAAATAAATACTCTATTTTGTTTCCCAAATCATGATTTGTGAGGAGGATCCCTGTCATTTAATTAGTCTCTTTTCATGCTTTAGAACAGTGGTTCCCAACCAGGGGTACTAGGACCCCTGGGGGTACTTGGCCTAACCTCAGGGGTTACTGAGAAGACTCATGAGACCATAGGCCTGCTAGTAAAATGCACCTGAGTGGGTATTCCGGGGGGACTCCAGGGGGACTCCGGGGGGACTCCAGGCGTACTCCGGGGCTACTCCGGGGGACTCCAGGGGACTCCGGGGGGACTCCAGGCGTACTCCAGTGGTACTCCAGGGGACTACGGGGGGACTCCGGGCAGAGTAACATTTAGTTGCTGGTACAGTTACAGATAAAGGTTGTGAACCACTGCTTTAGAATGTTGCCTGTTCCTCTGACAGTATCTAAAGTTCCACCCATAGAACATTATAGTTCTATGATTCCATTCCTGATGTGTTCTGGAATGTTCTTATTCTACTGCATCGACATGTAAGGCCAATTAAAACTGCTTCCGGAAAGCAACATATCCCTAATGAGAGTTTCTATTGGTGTTTTTCCGACCAACCGGATGAAGAATAACTGTTCTATAACGGACGAGGAGACGGTGCGTAGAGAGGGCAGACGGAGTAGTAGCTTCCCAAACCGGTTCGGTTGGTTAGGGTACTGGCTCCTGATGTACTCTTCCAGGGCGCACTGGGACTTCTCCTGAAGATCGTCCACGTGAGTCACGTCTGACAGACCGCACGCATCTATAAAATCAGAAATCATTATCAATAATATAGGCTTATCTTCTTCGTGTACAATGCAATATTGGCTAATATTAGATCATCAATTAATTACAAACAACACAATGGCAGAGTTTACACAAGCAGCCCAATTCCGTTCTCGTTTTTGCTCTTTTGATTCATCAAATCAGATCTTTAACCAATAATTGAGCAAAATATTAGAATTGGGCTGCTTGTGTAAATCCAGCCAATATGGCATAGACATTTAACGCCTACGGCAATTTTTTGAAATCAATATTGATATAGGCTATTGTTTATACAGTATGTTGTATGCCTATATAGGCCCACTCCAATTTATGAAATCAATTTAACTGCTTTAAAAACAAGACAAAGCAAATTATGCCGTATTTGCTTAACTCAAAATGGCGCTACAGGGGCGTATCAATAGAACATGGCCCTCTCTTTGAATTGAAACGGGTCTATAATAACATGACAAACAGGCCTATATAACGTACAGCCCTGTCTGCTAAATTAAACGGGTCCGAAATAACATGACAAACAGGCCTATATAACGTTCAGCCCTGTCTGCTAAATTAAACGGGTCTATAATAACATGACAAACAGGCCTATATAACGTTCAGCCCTGTCTGCTAAATTAAACGGGTCTATAATAACATGACAAACAGGCCTATATAACGTACAGCCCTGTCTGCTAAATTAAACGGGTCTATAATAACATGACAAACAGGCCTATATAACGTTCAGCCCTGTCTGCTAAATTAAACGGGTCTATAATAACATGACAAACAGGCCTATATAACGTACAGCCCTGTCTGCTAAATTAAACGGGTCTATAATAACATGACAAACAGGCCTATATAACGTTCAGCCCTGTCTGCTAAATTAAACGGTCTATAATAACATGACAAACAGGCCTATATAACGTTCAGCCCTGTCTGCTAAATTAAACGGGTCTATAATAACATGACAAACAGGCCTATATAACGTTCAGCCCTGTCTGCTAAATTAAACGGGTCTATAATAACATGACAAACAGGCCTATATAACGTTCAGCCCTGTCTGCTAAATTAAACGGGTCTATAATAACATGACAAACAGGCCTATATAACGTTCAGCCCTGTCTGCTAAATTAAACGGGTCTATAATAACATGACAAACAGGCCTATATAAACAGCCCAGTCCCGGGTCTATAATAACATGACAAACAGGCCTATATAACGTTCAGCCCTGTCTCTAAATAAACGGGTCTATAATAACATGACAAACAGGCCTATATAACGTTCAGCCCTGTCTGCTAAATTAAACGGGTCTATAATAACATGACAAACAGGCCTATATAACGTCAGCCCTGTCTGCTAAATTAAACGGGTCTATAATAACATGACAAACAGGCCTATATAACGTTCAGCCCTGTCTGCTAAATTAAACGGGTCTATAAAATAACATGACAAACAGGCCTATATAACGTTCAGCCCTGTCTGCTAAATTAAACGGGTCTATAATAACATGACAAACAGGCCTATATAACGTTCAGCCCTGTCTGCTAAATTAAACGGGTCTATAATAACATGACAAACAGGCCTATATAACGTTCAGCCCTGTCTGCTAAATTAAACGGGTCTATAATAACATGACAAACAGGCCTATATAACGTTCAGCCCTGTCTGCTAAATTAAACGGGTCTAAATAACATGACAAACAGGCCTATATAACGTTCAGCCCTGTCTGCTAAATTAAACGGGTCTATAATAACATGACAAACAGGCCTATATAACGTTCAGCCCTGTCTGCTAAATTAAACGGGTCTATAATAACATGACAAACAGGCCTATATAACGTTCAGCCCTGTCTGCTAAATTAAACGGGTCTATAATAACATGACAAACAGGCCTATATAACGTTCAGCCCTGTCTGCTAAATTAAACGGGTCTATAATAACATGACAAACAGGCCTATATAACGTACAGCCCTGTCTGCTAAATTAAACGGGTCGAATAACATGACAAACAGGCCTATATAACGTTCAGCCCTGTCTGCTAAATTAAACGGGTCTATAATAACATGACAAACAGGCCTATATAACGTTCAGCCCTGTCTGCTAAATTAAACGGGTCTATAATAACATGACAAACAGGCCTATATAACGTTCAGCCCTGTCTGCTAAATTAAACGGGTCTATAATAACATGACAAACAGGCCTATATAACGTTCAGCCCTGTCTGCTAAATTAAACGGGTCCTATAATAACATGACAAACAGGCCTATATAACGTTCAGCCCTGTCTGCTAAATTAAACGGGTCTATAATAACATGACAAACAGGCCTATATAACGTTCAGCCCTGTCTGCTAAATTAAACGGGTCTAAATAACATGACAAACAGGCCTATATAACGTTCAGCCCTGTCTGCTAAATTAAACGGGTCTATAATAACATGACAAACAGGCCTATATAACGTTCAGCCCTGTCTGCTAAATTAAACGGGTCTATAATAACATGACAAACAGGCCTATATAACGCCCTGTCTGCTAAATTAAACGGGTCAGCCCTGTCTGCTAAATTAAACGGGTCTATAATAACATGACAAACAGGCCTATATAACGTTCAGCCCTGTCTGCTAAATTAAACGGGTCTATAATAACATGACAAACAGGCCTATATAACGTTCAGCCCTGTCTGCTAAATTAAACGGGTCTATAATAACATGACAAACAGGCCTATATAACGTTCAGCCCTGTCTGCTAAATTAAACGGGTCTATAATAACATGACAAACAGGCCTATATAACGTTCAGCCCTGTCTGCTAAATTAAACGGGTCTATAATAACATGACAAACAGGCCTATATAACGTTCAGCCCTGTCTGCTAAATTAAACGGGTCTATAATAACATGACAAACAGGCCTATATAACGTTCAGCCCTGTCTGCTAAATTAAACGGGTCTATAATAACATGACAAACAGGCCTATATAACGTTCAGCCCTGTCTGCTAAATTAAACGGGTCTATAATAACATGACAAACAGGCCTATATAACGTTCAGCCCTGTCTGCTAAATTAAACGGGTCTATAATAACATGACAAACAGGCCTATATAACGTTCAGCCCTGTCTGCTAAATTAAACGGGTCTATAATAACATGACAAACAGGCCTATATAACGTTCAGCCCTGTCTGCTAAATTAAACGGGTCTATAATAACATGACAAACAGGCCTATATAACGTTCAGCCCTGTCTGCTAAATTAAACGGGTCTATAATAACATGACAAACAGGCCTATATAACGTTCAGCCCTGTCTGCTAAATTAAACGGGTCTATAATAACATGACAAACAGGCCTATATAACGTTCAGCCCTGTCTGCTAAATTAAACGGGTCTATAATAACATGACAAACAGGCCTATATAACGTTCAGCCCTGTCTGCTAAATTAAACGGGTCCTAAATAACATGACAAACAGGCCTATATAACGTTCAGCCCTGTCTGCTAAATTAAACGGGTCTATAATAACACGTTCAGCCCTGTCTGCTAAATTAAACGGGTCTATAATAACATGAAAAACAGGCCTATATAACGTTCAGCCCTGTCTGCTAAATTAAACGGGTCTATAATAACATGACAAACAGGCCTATATAACGTTCAGCCCTGTCTGCTAAATTAAACGGGTCTATAATAACATGACAAACAGGCCTATATAACGTTCAGCCCTGTCTGCTAAATTAAACGGGTCCGAAATAACATGACAAACAGGCCTATATAACGTTCAGCCCTGTCTGCTAAATTAAACGGGTCTATAATAACATGACAAACAGGCCTATATAACGTTCAGCCCTGTCTGCTAAATTAAACGGGTCTATAATAACATGACAAACAGGCCTATATAACGTTCAGCCCTGTCTGCTAAATTAAACGGGTCCGAAATAACATGACAAACAGGCCTATATAACGTTCAGCCCTGTCTGCTAAATTAAACGGGTCTATAATAACATGACAAACAGGCCTATATAACGTTCAGCCCTGTCTGCTAAATTAAACGGGTCCGAAATAACATGACAAACAGGCCTATATAACGTTCAGCCCTGTCTGCTAAATTAAACGGGTCGCTAAATTAAAATAACATGACAAACAGGCCTATATAACGTTCAGCCCTGTCTGCTAAATTAAACGGGTCTATAATAACATGACAAACAGGCCTATATAACGTTCAGCCCTGTCTGCTAAATTAAACGGGTCCGAAATAACATGACAAACAGGCCTATATAACGTTCAGCCCTGTCTGCTAAATTAAACGGGTCCGAAATAACATGACAAACAGGCCTATATAACGTTCAGCCCTGTCTGCTAAATTAAACGGGTCCGATATAACGTACCAGGTAGAACCCTTTGTTGAAAGGGTTCTACCTGGAACCAAAGAGGTTCTACCTGGAACAAAATACTCTTATTCAAAGGGTTCTCCTATGGGGACAGCCGAAGAACCCGTTTAGGTTCTAGATAGCACCCTTTGTTCTAAGTGTAGCAGCGCTCCAATACAGGAGTGAGTAAAGGGTTATGTCCTAGTTCTACAACACGTGCACAGAACACTGCTCACGGCCTGGCTCTGCGGTGACTCGTCTAATACTATTTGTTTTACAGTCAAGGCATCCATCGACTTGAGTTGACAAAATACATGATTTGGTTTCTTTTTTTATAGGACATTAAAAAATAATAGTTCATCTCGCCACCATACGACTTTTTAGACTCAGGCCTAGTTGTTTAAATACATTATGGCATTTAAGAAATTCTGCAAAACGAAATTAAATATAGGTCATCTTTTCTTTATTCTTTATTATGAAATATTTAATTTTCTGTCGGTAATGGTTAAGTTGTGTGGCTGATGATAGTTGAATCATTTACATGTCTGTAGGTCATACACCTAACAAAAATAGCCTGTAAAATATTTTGATAATAATCATTATTATTAGTTTGAAAATAAATCGAATGAATTAAATCAAACGCCAATAATATTATTAATCATATCATATAATTCACAGGGGCCTATATAATAACCATGCTGAATTAATTATTGTAAAAACAAATGTATAAAATCATCATATATTTATATAATTCACCAGTCATAGTAAACAGCAGTGAAGCATAGCGTTGTGTGTTTACCTGACGTAAAGAGAACTATAGCCTTAATGCAGCTGTACTCGGCTGAGTCAACATGCAGAACCTTCAGCTTCTCCACCTGCTCCTGGAAGATCCGGATATGGTCCATGAAAGACACGACTCTCTCCGCCGACATGGGGGCGGCATGCAGCCCTGCCGCGGCCAGGAGAGGAGCCACATGCACCGGCATTGAGCACTGGGCCGCGTTCAGCACGAACAACTCGCTCCAAGTGAGCCGGAGCAGGGCGACCTGGTCGGTGATCTGGAGGTCGGGGAAGAAGGGGATGTTTCGGGCCCACTCCACCGCCGAGAACAGCATCCGGGCGGCCAGCTCACAGATGTTCTCGATCCCCACGAGGTTGTTGGACTGCATACACTGCGTGCTGTATCTGGATGTGGGGTAGGGCTCGGCTCGCATGAGCAGGGAGATGTATCCAGAAAGGTAGGAGTGGCATTGGAGAGGGTCTCCGTTGGTTATGGAGAACTGACCGTGGTACGGTTGAGTAGGCAGCATCCTCCCTCTCTGAACCGCTGTGAAACAACGAGACAGAGACAGTATTAATGTCTGGTAGGTAACGGTGCGTTGGCCTACAAGGTGACATATCAGTATTAATGTCTGGTAGATGACGGTGCGTTGGCCTACAAGGTGACATATCAGTATTAATGTCTGGTAGATGACGGTGCGTTGGCCTACAAGGTGACATATCAGTATTAATGTCTGGTAGATGACGGTGCGTTGGCCTACAAGGTGACATATCAGTATTAATGTCTGGTAGATGACGGTGCGTTGGCCTACAAGGTGACATATCAGTATTAATGTCTGGTAGATGACGGTACGTTGGCCTACAAGGTGACATATCAATATTAATGTCTGGTAGATATTGGTGCGTTGGCCTACAAGGTGACATATCAGTATTAATGTCTGGTAGATAACGGTGCGTTGGCCTACAAGGTGACAGATACAATTGGTAAGTATATTGAATAACGGTGTGTCAGTCTGAATACATGCCTACCGATCCTGATGGAACAAAAAGGGTTCTATCGCGTGCTTCATACAAGGTTCTATATTCTATATAACTCTTTTTTTTCTAAGCGTGTAGAAACACACACCCCATTGCCTTTATTCCTCTGAGACAATAAGCTCATCGACAAAAACAGCATGGAGACTATTATTAGGAGCTCAATAATGGAGATTTAACAGTGTTATATTATCGTATAGCCTATCTGAACTACACGTATGAATATGTTGTTATGATGTAGTGAGTATATGAACCTTATCTTTAGAGAATCTGTTTTGGTTTTAAATCATTGGCTTATAGTGACTACAGCTACAGACTATAGTGACCTAAAGGGAGATGAGAAACAAGCTTGTTTACCTTCTCTCCGCATTCCCACTTTGACACATTTCTTGAGGCGGCAGTACTGGCATTGATTCCTGTGGTGTTGATCAATGGGACAGTTCCTGCTAGCGCGGCAGGTGTAGCCGAGGTTCCGTCTGACGCTCCGTTTGAAGAAGCTCTTACACCCCTCACATGTGAACTGACCATAGTGCTTCCCGCTGGATTTATCCCCGCACACCACACACTCGATCTGCTGAGGCTGTTGTTTGTCCATGGAGTTAGTCGACGATTGGCTAGTGATAGATTGAGATATATTGCTTGAATGAGCGCCTTGGGGTGTCTGACGTGTTGAGGAGATATCCAGAGAGGATGTGGGATTGAGGTGTCCGGTTAGGTCGGTAGAGAGGGATAACCGTTCGCCTTGAGAGACCGGGGAAGAGATTCCGTCTTGAGAGTCGCGGGCGACATCTTCCTCGCCGTTTCTCCACGTTACCATTGCCATATCTATCCGTCAATGTTTCCAAAACTTTCCGTTTCGTTGTTACCCCAGTGTGCTGCCCGCGGGTGTCGACAAGTAAAGGCACAAATATATAAATACTAAATTATTGCACCATTGTATTCAGTAATTAAGATGCTTAAAGCATAACAGTATGTAAAGTGCCGGCGGTTGATGAACGCGTGAGAAATCTGACTGAATATAGTTAACCACTCAGCAAATTAAAGTAACATTTCTAAATAGCATAAAACACTCTGTGATGCACCATCAGAAACACAAAGGGAAAAACACACATTAAAACACACACTAAAACACACACTAAAACACACTTGCATCCAGTCAAAATCCACACTGTAGTCAAAGCATTCCCTTTTTCAAAATGTGAGTCATTCTCTATTCCCTCTATCCAACCCAGTAAAACTGTGCTCACTAATCAGATATCCCGTGTTGTATGGCGGTGACGCAGCAACTAGAACTGGGTTAATGAAAACAGCGGCACCGTGGCTCGTGCTATTCCAATGAGTTACAAATTGTCGTAAAAAAAAAGACAACGGCGAGAGAAAGCGGATTTTGATGATGGCTGGACGTGTCCTGTAGAATGGGATAATGTGCTTGGACAAAACGGGTGTGCCTCTGACGTCTCCATTGAGCGGGTCAGCCATATAAGGAGCGAGGAAGTCCTTTGGTCCGTGCGCGAATGGAGTAGACCTAGTACCAGGTGGAAACTAGGCCTATTGGTTTACCGGAATTATGCTTTGTTAGAGTTCTGATTGGTTTTGGAGAGATCGGGGTTCAGAGAGATGAACTAGCATGCTGCACATTCATTGGTGTATTTCTGATAACGCATCTCTATATCTCCCTGTGTGTCTGTATATATAGCCTACCACTGCAGACAGCATACTGGTTGTAGTACATGTCGTTTCCTCTATTACGTTGTAACATTGATGAATGGAAACGCTTTTAAGCACCAATAAGAGCACATAATGAGATATCGCAGTAATCTGATGCCCCCTAGCGGCAGAGCGGGTTTGTTGGTCGGTAATCTGTTTCCCCCCTTGTAGTTCTTAAAAACGGCAAACTATTTACGAGCAAATGTGAGTTATCCAGGGCTATCTTCTAAGGTTGGGATTACAACTCTATGAGGGGAAATGGCACAGTGGCAAACACCATACATCTCTCTAGTAACTTGAGATTTTAGTGTACTCATATGAGTATATCTTTTTCAGTTCCATATTCATCTTTTCAGCTCACAGAGTTGACTGATGACCTATATATTACCCCAAGGCTGTCACTGCTCGTTCTTCAGCAGCCCAGCCTACTGTATTAGAAAGCATCCACCAAGATGTGAATGGTGTTTCTCTGTTGTGATTTACTGTAGTAGCTAAATACTATTGGTGTTAACTGTAGTCAACTACACACAGTAATTACATGTCCCAGACCAATCTGGGGCTCTGCTTGTTGAGAGAGCACCAAGCAGATGTCCCAGACCAATCAGGGCTCTACTTGTTGAGAGAGCACCAAGCAGATGTCCCAGACCAATCAGGGGCTCTACTTGCTGAGAGAGCACCAAGCAGATGTCCCAGACCAATCAGGGGCTCTACTTGTTGAGAGAGCAACAAGCAGATGTCCCAGACCAATCAGGGGCTCTACTTGTTGAGAGAGCACCAAGCAGATGTCCCAGACCAATCAGGGGCTCTACTTGCTGCGAGAGCACCAAGCAGATGTCCCAGACCAATCACAAGCACAAGCATTTCGCTATACTCGCATTAACATCTGCTAACCATGTGTATGTGACAAATAAAATTTGATTTGATTTGAATCAGGGGCTCTACTTGTTGAGAGACCACCAGGCAGATGTCCCAGACCAATTAGGGGCTCTACTTGTTGAGAGAGCACCAAGCAGCTGTCCCAGACCAATCTGTGGCTCTACTTGTTGAGAGAGCACCAAGCAGATGTCCCAGACCAATCAGGGGCTCTACTTGTTGAGAGAGCACCAGGCAGATGTCCCAGACCAATCAGGGGCTCTACTTATTGAGAGAGCACCAGGCAGATGTCCCAGACCAATCAGGGGCTCTACTTGCTGAGAGAGCACCAGTCAGATGTCCCAGACCAATCTGGGGCTCTACTTGTTAAGAGAGCACCAGGCAGATGTCCCAGACCAATCAGGGGCTCTACTTGCTGAGAGAGCACCAGTCAGATGTCCCAGACCAATCTGGGGCTCTACTTGTTGAGAGAGCACCAAGCAGATGTCCCAGACCAATCAGGCTCTACTTGTTGAGAGAGCACCAAGCAGATGCCCCAGACTAATCAGGGGCTCTACTTGTTGAGAGAGCACCAAGCAGATGTCCCAGACCAATCTGGGGCTCTACTTGTTGAGAGAGCACCAAGCAGATGTCCCAGACCAATATGGGGCTCTGCTTGTTGAGAGAGCACCAAGCAGATGTCCCAGACCAATCAGGGGCTCTACTTGCTGCTGAGAGATCACTAGGCAGATGTCCCAGACCAATCAGGGGCTCTACTTGCTGCTGAGAGATCACTAGGCAGATGTCCCAGACCAATCAAAGGGAGGTTTAACATCAAATGTTCCATTGGTATGGAGATTACTATCTTGTCGGTAGCAGCAGCTTAAACTCTCCATCTCTCTATTTTCAATTCAATTGAAAGGACTTTATTGGCTTGGGAAAAATATGTTGGCATTGCCAAAGCAAATGGAATAGACAATAAACAAGGGAAATAAACATTCAGAACTGAACAGTAAACATTACACTCACAAGTTAAAAGTTGAAAAAAAAGTTTGAAAGAATCTCTCTCTCTATCTCTCCCCATCTCTCTCTCTCTATGTCTTCATCTCCCCATCTCTATCTCTCTATGTCTTCATCTCCCCATCTCTCTCTCTCTATCTCTTCCCATCTCTCTCTCTATCTCTCCCCCATCTCTCTCTCTCTATGTCTTCATCTCCCCATCTCTCTCTCTCTATGTCTTCATCTCCCCATCTCTCTCTCTCTATGTCTTCATCTCCCCATCTCTCTCTATGTCTTCATCTCCCCATCTCTCTCTCTCGATGTCTTCATCTCCCCATCTCTCTCTCTCTATGTCTTCATCTCCCCATCTCTCTCTCTCTATGTCTTCATCTCCCCATCTCTCTCTCTCTTCATGTCTTCATCTCCCCATCTCTCTCTCTCTATGTCTTCATCTCCCCATCTCTCTCTCTCTATGTCTTCATCTCCCCATCTCTCTCTCTCTATGTCTTCATCTCCCCATCTCTCTCTCTCGATGTCTTCATCTCCCCATCTCTCTCTCTCTATGTCTTCATCTCCCCATCTCTCTATGTCTTCATCTCCCCTCTATGTCTTCATCTCCCCTCTCTCATCTCTATCTATGTCTTCATCTCCCCATCTATGTCTTCATCTCATCTCTCTATGTCTTCATCTCCCCATCTCTCTCTCTATGTCTTCATCTCCCCATCTCTCTCTCTCTATGTCTTCATCTCCCCATCTCTCTCTCTCTATGTCTTCATCTCCCCATCTCTCTCTCTCTATGTCTTCATCTCCCCATCTCTCTCTCTCTATGTCTTCATCCCCATCTCTCTCTCTCTATGTCTTCATCTCCCCATCTCTCTCTCTCTATCTCTTCCCATCTCTCTCTCTATCTCTCCCCCATCTCTCTCTCTCTATGTCTTCATCTCCCCATCTCTCTCTCTCTATGTCTTCATCTCCCCATCTCTCTCCCTTCCTCCATTTTCTTGTTGTGTGGTGTTATCTTTATATGTGAATCACTTTCCCTCTACAGTTGTTAACATGTTATGATCTGGCCTCCTGCTGGAAGTCTGCAGCATCAAGTCCAGCAACACATCATGGCAGCTAATCCTTCCACCCCTCAGCATCACCATATGGTCATCAGATAAATCCACTGAGTGCTCAAGAATAGGACCAGACAGACAGACAGAGACAGACAGAGACAGACAGACAGAGACAGACAGAGACAGACAGACAGAGACAGACAGACAGAGACAGACAGACAGAGACGGACAGAGACAGTCAGACAGAGACAGACAGAGACAGACAGAGACAGACAAAAGAGACAGACAGACAGACAGAGACAGTCTCTCTCTCTCTCTGTCTCTCTCTCTCTCTGTCTGTCTGTCTCTGTCTGTCTCAGACAGACAGACAGACAGACAGACAGAGACAGACAGACAGACAGAGACAGTCTCTCTCTCTCTGTCTCTCTCTCTCTCTCTCTGTCTGTCTGTCTCTGTCTGTCTCTGTCTGTCTCTGTCTGTCTCTGTCTGTCTCTGTCTGTCTCTGTCTGTCTCTGTCTGTCTCTCTCTGTCTGTCTCTGTCTGTCTCTGTCTGTCTCTGTCTGTCTCTGTCTCTCTGTCCGTAGGGAAGGACTGTACTGTAGGACTGTACTGTAGGGAAGGACTATATTGTAGGGAAGGACTGTACTGTAGGGAAGGACTATACTGTAGGGAAGGACTATACTGTAGGGAAGGACTATACTGTAGGGAAGGACTATACTGTAGGGAAGGACTATACTGTAGGGAAGGACTATACTGTAGGGAAGGACTATACTGTAGGACTATACTGTAGGGAAGGACTATACTGTAGGGAAGGACAATACTGTAGGGAAGGACTATACTGTAGGACTATACTGTAGGGAAGGACTATACTGTGGGGAAGGACTGTACTGACTGTACTGGGAAGGACTATACTGTAGGGAAGGAAGGACTATACTGTAGGGAAGGACTGTACTGTAGGGAAGGACTGTACTGTAGGGAAGGACTATACTGTAGGGAAGGACTGTACTGTAGGGAAGGACTGTACTGTAGGACTATACTGTAGGGAAGGACTATACTGGAAGGACTATACTGTAGGGAAGGAACTGTACTGTAGGGAAGGAACTGTAGGGAAGGACTGTACTGTAGGGAAGGGAAGGACTATACTGTAGGGAAGGACTATACTGTAGGGAAGGACTATACTGTAGGGAAGGACTGACTATACTACTGTAGGGAAGGACTATACTGTAGGGAAGGACTATACTGTAGGGAAGGACTATACTGTAGGGAAGGACTGTACTGTAGGGAAGGACTGTACTGTAGGGAAGGACTGTATTGTAGGGAAGGACTATACTGTAGGGAAGGACTATACTGTAGGGAAGGACTGTACTGTAGGGAAGGACTGTACTGTAGGGAAGGACTGTACTGTAGGGAACTGTAGGGGACTATACTGTAGCTATACTGTAGGGAAGGACTATACTGTAGGACTATACTGTAGGGAAGGACTGTACTGTAGGACTATACTGTAGGGAAGGACTGTACTGTAGGACTATACTGTAGGGAAGGACTGTACTGTAGGACTATACTGTAGGGAAGGACTGTACTGTAGGACTATACTGTAGGGAAGGACTGTACTGTAGGACTATACTGTAGGGAAGGACTATACTGCAGGACTATACTGTAGGGAAGAACTGTACTGTAGGGAAGGACTGTACTGTAGGGAAGGACTATACTGTAGGGAAGGACTGTACTGTAGGGAAGGACTATACTGTAGGGAAGGACTGTACTGTAGGGAAGGACTATACTGTAGGGAAGGACTATACTGTAGGACTATACTGTAGGGAAGGACTATACTGTAGGGAAGGACAATACTGTAGGGAAGGACTATACTGTAGGACTATACTGTAAGGAAGGACTATACTGTAGGGAAGGACTGTACTGTAGGGAAGGACTATACTGTAGGGAAGGACTATACTGTAGGGAAGGACTGTAGGGAAGGGCTGTACTGTAGGGAAGGACTATATTGTAGGGAAGGACTGTACTGTAGGGAAGGACTATATTGTAGGGAAGGACTGTACACTAGGTAAGGACTTTACCTTTCGGGATGGGCTGTACTGTAGGGAAGGACTATACTGTAGGACTATACTGTAGGGAAGGACTGTACTGTAGGGAAGGACTGTACTGTAGGGAAGAACTATATTGTAGGGAAGGACTGTACTGTAGGGAAGGACTATACTGTAGGGAAGGACTATACTGTAGGGAAGGACTATACTGTAGGGAAGGACTGTACTGTAGGGAAGGACTGTACTGTAGGGAAGGACTACTGTAGGGAAGGACTACTGTAGGGAAGGACTGTACTATACTGTAGGGAAGGACTATACTGAAGGACTGTACTGTAGGGAAGGACTATACTGTAGGGAAGGACTGTACTGTAGGGAAGGACTATACTGTAGGGAAGGACTGTACTGTAGGGAAGGACTATACTGTAGGGAAGGACTGTACTGTAGGGAAGGACTATACTGTAGGGAAGGACTGTACTGTAGGGAAGGACTATACTGTAGGGAAGGACTATACTGTAGGGAAGGACTATACTGTAGGGAAGGACTGTACTGTAGGGAAGGACTGTACTGTAGGGAAGGACTGTATTGTAGGGAAGGACTATACTGTAGGGAAGGACTATACTGTAGGGAAGGACTGTACTGTAGGGAAGGACTATACTGTAGGGAAGGACTGTACTGTAGGGAAGAACTGTACTGTAGGTGTACATCAGGGCCAGATTTACAAAGTGTTACCACCTGCAGGGACAAATCACAAACACCTCATCAGTTTCTCCCACAGGATTCCTAACTTAGGGTTTGTGGCTGTGGTTCTGTAGAGGATATAACTAGTTTATAATAACAACCTGCAGACTGCAGTCAGGTAACTGTGTGGTTCTATAGAGGATATAACTAGTTTATAATAACAACCTGCAGACTGCAGTCAGGTAACTGTGTGGTTCTATAGAGGATATAACTAGTTTATAATAACAACCTGCAGACTGCAGTCAGGTAACTGTGTGGTTCTATAGAGGATATAACTGTTTATAATAACAACCTGCAGCCAGGTTCTATAGAGGATATAACTAGTTTATAATAACAACCTGCAGCCAGGTAACTGTGTGGTTCTGTAGAGGATATAACTAGTTTATAATAACAACCTGCAGCCAGGTAACTGTGTGGTTCTAATAGAGGATATAACTAGTTTATAATAACAACCTGCAGACTGCAGTCAGGTAACTGTGTGGTTCTATAGAGGATATAACTAGTTTATAATAACAACCTGCAGACAGGTAACTGTGTGGTTCTATAGAGGATATAACTAGTTTATAATAACAACCTGCAGCCAGGTAACTGTGTGGTTCTGTAGAGGATATAACTAGTTTATAATAACAACCTGCAGTCAGGTAACTGTGTGGTTCTGTAGAGGATATAACTAGTTTATAATAACAACCTGCAGTCAGGTAACTGTGTGGTTCTATAGAGGATATAACTAGTTTATAATAACAACCTGCAGTCAGGTAACTGTGTGGTTCTATAGAGTAACTGTGTGGTTCTATAGAGTGATATAAGGTAACTAGTTTATAATAACAACCTGCAGACTGCAGTCAGGTAACTGTGTGGTTCTATAGAGGATATAACTAGTTTATAATAACAACCTGCAGCCAGGTAACTGTGTGGTTCTATAGAGGATATAACTAGTTTATAATAACAACCTGCAGACTGCAGACAGGTAACTGTGTGGTAGAGGGTTCTCAGGTAACTGTGTGGAGGATATAACTAGTTTATAATAACAACCTGCAGTCAGGTAACTGTGTGGTTCTATAGAGGATATAACTAGTTTATAATAACAACCTGCAGACTGCAGTCAGGTAACTGTGTGGTTCTATAGAGGATATAACTAGTTTATAATAACAACCTGCAGACTGCAGACAGGTAACTGTGTGGTTCTGTAGAGGATATAACTAGTTTATAATAACAACCTGCAGACTGCAGTCAGGTAACTGTGTGGTTCTGTAGAGGATATAACTAGTTTATAATAACAACCTGCAGTCAGGTAACTGTGTGGTTCTAATAAGACCTGCAGTCAGGATGGTTCTGTAGAGGATCAACTAGTTTATAATAACAACCTGCAGTCAGGTAACTGTGTGGTTCTATATAGGATATAACTAGTTTATAATAACAACCTGCAGACTGCAGACAGGTAACTGTGTGGTTCTGTAGAGGATATAACTAGTTTATAATAACAACCTGCAGTCAGGTAACTGTGTGGTTCTGTAGAGGATATAACTAGTTTATAATAACAACCTGCAGTCAGGTAACTGTGTGGTTCTGTAGAGGATATAACTAGTTTATAATAACAACCTGCAGACTGCAGTCAGGTAACTGTGTGGTTCTATAGAGGATATAACTAGTTTATAATAACAACCTGCAGTCAGGTAACTGTGTGGTTCTGTAGAGGATATAACTAGTTTATAATAACAACCTGCAGTCAGGTAACTGTGTGGTTCTATAGAGGATATAACTAGTTTATAATAACAACCTGCAGACTGCAGTCAGGTAACTGTGTGGTTCTATAGAGGATATAACTAGTTTATAATAACAACCTGCAGCCAGGTAACTGTGTGGTTCTGTAGAGGATATAACTAGTTTATAATAACAACCTGCAGACTGCAGCCAGGTAACTGTGTGGTTCTGTAGAGGATATAACTAGTTTATAATAACAACCTGCAGTCAGGTAACTGTGTGGTTCTGTAGAGGATATAACTAGTTTATAATAACAACCTGATATAACAGTTTATAATAACAACCTGCAGTCAGGTAACTGTGTGGTTCTGTAGAGGATATAACTAGTTTATAATAACAACCTGCAGCCAGGTAACTGTGTGGTTCTGTAGAGGATATAACTAGTTTATAATAACAACCTGCAGACTGCAGCCAGGTAACTGTGTGGTTCTATAGAGGATATAACTAGTTTATAATAACAACAGACTGCAGTCAGGTAACTGGTTCTGTAGAGGATATAACTAGTTCAGGTAATAGAGGATATAACTAGTTTATAATAACAACCTGCAGACTGCAGCCAGGTAACTGTGTGGTTCTGTAGAGGATATAACTAGTTTATAATAACAACCTGCAGTCAGGTAACTGTGTGGTTCTGTAGAGGATATAACTAGTTTATAATAACAACCTGCAGTCAGGTAACTGTGTGGTTCTGTAGAGGATATAACTAGTTTATAATAACAACCTGCAGTCAGGTAACTGTGTGGTTCTATAGAGGATATAACTAGTTTATAATAACAACCTGCAGACTGCAGTCAGGTAACTGTGTGGTTCTATAGAGGATATAACTAGTTTATAATAACAACCTGCAGACTGCAGTCAGGTAACTGTGTGGTTCTATAGAGGATATAACTAGTTTATAATAACAACCTGCAGTCAGGTAACTGTGTGGTTCTATAGAGGATATAACTAGTTTATAATAACAACCTGCAGTCAGGTAACTGCAGATATAACAGGTAACTGTGTGGTTCTATAGAGGATATAACTAGTTTATAATAACAACCTGCAGACTCAGGTAACTGTGTGGTTCTATAGAGGATATAACTAGTTTATATAATACTGCAGTCACAACTGTGTGGTTCTATAGAGGATATAACTAGTTTATAATAACAACTGCAGTCAGGTAACTGTGTGGTTCTGTAGAGGATATAACTAGTTTATAATAACAACCTGCAGACAGGTAACTGTGTGGTTCAGGTAACTGTGTGGTTCTGTAGAGGATATAACTAGTTTATAATAACAACCTGCAGAGGATATAACTAGTTTATAATAACAACCTCAGGTAACTGTGTGGTTCTATAGAGGATATAACTAGTTTATAATAACAACAGACTGCAGTCAGGTAACTGTGTGGTTCTGTAGAGGATATAACTAGTTTATAATAACAACTGTGTGGTTCTAGAGGATATAACTAGTTTATAATAACAACCTGCAGTCAGGTAACTGTGTGGTTCTATAGAGGATATAACTAGTTTATAATAACAACCTGCAGTCAGGTAACTGTGTGGTTCTATAGAGGATATAACTAGTTTATAAACCAATCACAAGCACAAGCATTTCGCTATACTCGCATTAACATCTGCTAACCATGTGTATGTGACAAATAAAATTTGATTTGATTTGAATCAGGGGCTCTACTTGTTGAGAGACCACCAGGCAGATGTCCCAGACCAATTAGGGGGCTCTACTTGTTGAGAGAGCACCAAGCAGCTGTCCCAGACCAATCTGTGGCTCTACTTGTTGAGAGAGCACCAAGCAGATGTCCCAGACCAATCAGGGGCTCTACTTGTTGAGAGAGCACCAGGCAGATGTCCCAGACCAATCAGGGGCTCTACTTATTGAGAGAGCACCAGGCAGATGTCCCAGACCAATCAGGGGCTCTACTTGCTGAGAGAGCACCAGTCAGATGTCCCAGACCAATCTGGGGCTCTACTTGTTAAGAGAGCACCAGGCAGATGTCCCAGACCAATCAGGGGGCTCTACTTGCTGAGAGAGCACCAGTCAGATGTCCCAGACCAATCTGGGGCTCTACTTGCTGAGAGAGCACCAAGCAGATGTCCCAGACCAATCAGGCTCTACTTGTTGAGAGAGCACCAAGCAGATGCCCCCAGACTAATCAGGGGCTCTACTTGTTGAGAGAGCACCAAGCAGATGTCCCAGACCAATCTGGGGCTCTACTTGTTGAGAGAGCACCAAGCAGATGTCCCAGACCAATATGGGGCTCTGCTTGTTGAGAGAGCACCAAGCAGATGTCCCAGACCAATCAGGGGCTCTACTTGCTGCTGAGAGATCACTAGGCAGATGTCCCAGACCAATCAGGGGCTCTACTTGCTGCTGAGAGATCACTAGGCAGATGTCCCAGACCAATCAAAGGGAGGTTTAACATCAAATGTTCCATTGGTATGGAGATTACTATCTTGTCGGTAGCAGCAGCTTAAACTCTCCATCTCTCTATTTTCAATTCAATTGAAAGGACTTTATTGGCTTGGGAAAAATATGTTGGCATTGCCAAAGCAAATGGAATAGACAATAAACAAGGGAAATAAACATTCAGAACTGAACAGTAAACATTACACTCACAAGTTAAAAGTTTTTAAAAAGTTTGAAAGAATCTCTCT
>NW_024609705.1:0-125000 GCF_018296145.1 Oncorhynchus tshawytscha
ACCCGGGCCGCGGCGGTGAGAGCGCCGAATCCTAACCACTAGACCACCAGGGAAGGGTACTACAGTGCAAATCGGTTCCCAGTGTGAGCTGGTACATATGTGCGATAACCTTCCATATTCATAGTGACAGGTTGCACAAGTAAACATGTAGCAAAAGAGTAGTTCCCTGACCGGGAATCGAACCCGGGCCGCGGCGGTGAGAGCGCCGAATCCTAACCACTAGACCACCAGGGAAGGGTACTAGAGTGAAAATCGTTTCCCAGTGTGAGCTGGTACATACAGTTGAATTCGTAAGTTTCCATCCTCTTAGGCTGGAGTCATTAAAACCTGTTTGTCAACCCTCCACACATTTCTTGTTAACAAACTATAGTTTTGGCAGTCGGTTAGGACATCTATTTTGTGCATGACACAAGTCATTTTTCCAACAATTGTTTTCAGACTGATTATTTCACTTATATTTCAGTGTATCACAAATCCAGTGGGTCAGAAGTTTACATACACTAAGTTGTCTGTGCCTTTAAACAGTTTGGAAAATTCCCGAAAATGATGTCATGGCTTTAGAAGCTTCTGATAGGCTAATTGACATCCTTTGAGTCAATTGGAGGTGTACCTGTAGATGTATTTCAAGGCCTACCTTCAAACTCAGTGCCTCTTTGCTTGACTCCATGGGAAAACCAAAGGAAATTAGCCAAGACCTCAGAAAAAAATGTAGACCTCCACAAGTCTGGTTCATCCTTGGGAGCAATTTCTAAACGCCTGAAGGTACCTCGCTCATCTGTAGAAACAATAGTACGCAAGTATAAACACCATGGGACCACGCAGGCGTCATACTGCTCAGGAAGGAGACGCGTTCTGTCTCCTAGAGATGAACGTACTTTGGGTCGAAAAGTGCAATTCCATCCCAGAACAACAGCAAAGGACCTTGTGAAGATGCTGGAGGAAACAGGTACAAAATGGTCTATATCCACAGGCAAACGAGTCCTATATCGAAAAGTGGGATGCTCGCAAGCCGAAGAAAACCATCCCAACCGTGAAGCACAGCATCATGTTGTGGGGTTTTTTTGCTGCAGGAGGGTCTGGTGCACCACTAGAACACCTGGGAAGGACACTGCAGGGCAAATCGGTTTGCAATTTGAAGTGGTACATATGTGCGACAACCTACTAAATTCATAGTGACAGGTTGCACAAGTAAAGAAGGAGCATAGACTATTTCCCTGACCGGGAATCGAACCCGGGCCGCGGCGGTGAGAGCGCCGAATCCTAACCACTAGACCACCAGGGAAGGGTACTACAGTGCAAATCGGTTCCCAGTGTGAGCTGGTACATATGTGCGATAACCTTCCATATTCATAGTGACAGGTTGCACAAGTAAACATGTAGCAAAAGAGTAGTTCCCTGACCGGGAATCGAACCCGGGCCGCGGCGGTGAGAGCGCCGAATCCTAACCACTAGACCACCAGGGAAGGGTACTAGAGTGAAAATCGTTTCCCAGTGTGAGCTGGTACATACAGTTGAATTCGTAAGTTTCCATCCTCTTAGGCTGGAGTCATTAAAACCTGTTTGTCAACCCTCCACACATTTCTTGTTAACAAACTATAGTTTTGGCAGTCGGTTAGGACATCTATTTTGTGCATGACACAAGTCATTTTTCCAACAATTGTTTTCAGACTGATTATTTCACTTATATTTCAGTGTATCACAAATCCAGTGGGTCAGAAGTTTACATACACTAAGTTGTCTGTGCCTTTAAACAGTTTGGAAAATTCCCGAAAATGATGTCATGGCTTTAGAAGCTTCTGATAGGCTAATTGACATCCTTTGAGTCAATTGGAGGTGTACCTGTAGATGTATTTCAAGGCCTACCTTCAAACTCAGTGCCTCTTTGCTTGACTCCATGGGAAAACCAAAGGAAATTAGCCAAGACCTCAGAAAAAAATGTAGACCTCCACAAGTCTGGTTCATCCTTGGGAGCAATTTCTAAACGCCTGAAGGTACCTCGCTCATCTGTAGAAACAATAGTACGCAAGTATAAACACCATGGGACCACGCAGGCGTCATACTGCTCAGGAAGGAGACGCGTTCTGTCTCCTAGAGATGAACGTACTTTGGGTCGAAAAGTGCAATTCCATCCCAGAACAACAGCAAAGGACCTTGTGAAGATGCTGGAGGAAACAGGTACAAAATGGTCTATATCCACAGGCAAACGAGTCCTATATCGAAAAGTGGGATGCTCGCAAGCCGAAGAAAACCATCCCAACCGTGAAGCACAGCATCATGTTGTGGGGTTTTTTTGCTGCAGGAGGGTCTGGTGCACCACTAGAACACCTGGGAAGGACACTGCAGGGCAAATCGGTTTGCAATTTGAAGTGGTACATATGTGCGACAACCTACTAAATTCATAGTGACAGGTTGCACAAGTAAAGAAGGAGCATAGACTATTTCCCTGACCGGGAATCGAACCCGGGCCGCGGCGGTGAGAGCGCCGAATCCTAACCACTAGACCACCAGGGAAGGGTACTACAGTGCAAATCGGTTCCCAGTGTGAGCTGGTACATATGTGCGATAACCTTCCATATTCATAGTGACAGGTTGCACAAGTAAACATGTAGCAAAAGAGTAGTTCCCTGACCGGGAATCGAACCCGGGCCGCGGCGGTGAGAGCGCCGAATCCTAACCACTAGACCACCAGGGAAGGGTACTAGAGTGAAAATCGTTTCCCAGTGTGAGCTGGTACATACAGTTGAATTCGTAAGTTTCCATCCTCTTAGGCTGGAGTCATTAAAACCTGTTTGTCAACCCTCCACACATTTCTTGTTAACAAACTATAGTTTTGGCAGTCGGTTAGGACATCTATTTTGTGCATGACACAAGTCATTTTTCCAACAATTGTTTTCAGACTGATTATTTCACTTATATTTCAGTGTATCACAAATCCAGTGGGTCAGAAGTTTACATACACTAAGTTGTCTGTGCCTTTAAACAGTTTGGAAAATTCCCGAAAATGATGTCATGGCTTTAGAAGCTTCTGATAGGCTAATTGACATCCTTTGAGTCAATTGGAGGTGTACCTGTAGATGTATTTCAAGGCCTACCTTCAAACTCAGTGCCTCTTTGCTTGACTCCATGGGAAAACCAAAGGAAATTAGCCAAGACCTCAGAAAAAAATGTAGACCTCCACAAGTCTGGTTCATCCTTGGGAGCAATTTCTAAACGCCTGAAGGTACCTCGCTCATCTGTAGAAACAATAGTACGCAAGTATAAACACCATGGGACCACGCAGGCGTCATACTGCTCAGGAAGGAGACGCGTTCTGTCTCCTAGAGATGAACGTACTTTGGGTCGAAAAGTGCAATTCCATCCCAGAACAACAGCAAAGGACCTTGTGAAGATGCTGGAGGAAACAGGTACAAAATGGTCTATATCCACAGGCAAACGAGTCCTATATCGAAAAGTGGGATGCTCGCAAGCCGAAGAAAACCATCCCAACCGTGAAGCACAGCATCATGTTGTGGGGTTTTTTTGCTGCAGGAGGGTCTGGTGCACCACTAGAACACCTGGGAAGGACACTGCAGGGCAAATCGGTTTGCAATTTGAAGTGGTACATATGTGCGACAACCTACTAAATTCATAGTGACAGGTTGCACAAGTAAAGAAGGAGCATAGACTATTTCCCTGACCGGGAATCGAACCCGGGCCGCGGCGGTGAGAGCGCCGAATCCTAACCACTAGACCACCAGGGAAGGGTACTAGAGTGAAAATCGTTTCCCAGTGTGAGCTGGTACATACAGTTGAATTCGTAAGTTTCCATCCTCTTAGGCTGGAGTCATTAAAACCTGTTTGTCAACCCTCCACACATTTCTTGTTAACAAACTATAGTTTTGGCAGTCGGTTAGGACATCTATTTTGTGCATGACACAAGTCATTTTTCCAACAATTGTTTTCAGACTGATTATTTCACTTATATTTCAGTGTATCACAAATCCAGTGGGTCAGAAGTTTACATACACTAAGTTGTCTGTGCCTTTAAACAGTTTGGAAAATTCCCGAAAATGATGTCATGGCTTTAGAAGCTTCTGATAGGCTAATTGACATCCTTTGAGTCAATTGGAGGTGTACCTGTAGATGTATTTCAAGGCCTACCTTCAAACTCAGTGCCTCTTTGCTTGACTCCATGGGAAAACCAAAGGAAATTAGCCAAGACCTCAAAAAAAAATGTAGACCTCCACAAGTCTGGTTCATCCTTGGGAGCAATTTCTAAACGCCTGAAGGTACCTCGCTCATCTGTAGAAACAATAGTACGCAAGTATAAACACCATGGGACCACGCAGGCGTCATACTGCTCAGGAAGGAGACGCGTTCTGTCTCCTAGAGATGAACGTACTTTGGGTCGAAAAGTGCAATTCCATCCCAGAACAACAGCAAAGGACCTTGTGAAGATGCTGGAGGAAACAGGTACAAAATGGTCTATATCCACAGGCAAACGAGTCCTATATCGAAAAGTGGGATGCTCGCAAGCCGAAGAAAACCATCCCAACCGTGAAGCACAGCATCATGTTGTGGGGTTTTTTTGCTGCAGGAGGGTCTGGTGCACCACTAGAACACCTGGGAAGGACACTGCAGGGCAAATCGGTTTGCAATTTGAAGTGGTACATATGTGCGACAACCTACTAAATTCATAGTGACAGGTTGCACAAGTAAAGAAGGAGCATAGACTATTTCCCTGACCGGGAATCGAACCCGGGCCGCGGCGGTGAGAGCGCCGAATCCTAACCACTAGACCACCAGGGAAGGGTACTACAGTGCAAATCGGTTCCCAGTGTGAGCTGGTACATATGTGCGATAACCTTCCATATTCATAGTGACAGGTTGCACAAGTAAACATGTAGCAAAAGAGTAGTTCCCTGACCGGGAATCGAACCCGGGCCGCGGCGGTGAGAGCGCCGAATCCTAACCACTAGACCACCAGGGAAGGGTACTAGAGTGAAAATCGTTTCCCAGTGTGAGCTGGTACATACAGTTGAATTCGTAAGTTTCCATCCTCTTAGGCTGGAGTCATTAAAACCTGTTTGTCAACCCTCCACACATTTCTTGTTAACAAACTATAGTTTTGGCATCGGTTAGGACATCTATTTTGTGCATGACACAAGTCATTTTTCCAACAATTGTTTTCAGACTGATTATTTCACTTATATTTCAGTGTATCACAAATCCAGTGGGTCAGAAGTTTACATACACTAAGTTGTCTGTGCCTTTAAACAGTTTGGAAAATTCCCGAAAATGATGTCATGGCTTTAGAAGCTTCTGATAGGCTAATTGACATCCTTTGAGTCAATTGGAGGTGTACCTGTAGATGTATTTCAAGGCCTACCTTCAAACTCAGTGCCTCTTTGCTTGACTCCATGGGAAAACCAAAGGAAATTAGCCAAGACCTCAGAAAAAAATGTAGACCTCCACAAGTCTGGTTCATCCTTGGGAGCAATTTCTAAACGCCTGAAGGTACCTCGCTCATCTGTAGAAACAATAGTACGCAAGTATAAACACCATGGGACCACGCAGGCGTCATACTGCTCAGGAAGGAGACGCGTTCTGTCTCCTAGAGATGAACGTACTTTGGGTCGAAAAGTGCAATTCCATCCCAGAACAACAGCAAAGGACCTTGTGAAGATGCTGGAGGAAACAGGTACAAAATGGTCTATATCCACAGGCAAACGAGTCCTATATCGAAAAGTGGGATGCTCGCAAGCCGAAGAAAACCATCCCAACCGTGAAGCACAGCATCATGTTGTGGGGTTTTTTTGCTGCAGGAGGGTCTGGTGCACCACTAGAACACCTGGGAAGGACACTGCAGGGCAAATCGGTTTGCAATTTGAAGTGGTACATATGTGCGACAACCTACTAAATTCATAGTGACAGGTTGCACAAGTAAAGAAGGAGCATAGACTATTTCCCTGACCGGGAATCGAACCCGGGCCGCGGCGGTGAGAGCGCCGAATCCTAACCACTAGACCACCAGGGAAGGGTACTACAGTGCAAATCGGTTCCCAGTGTGAGCTGGTACATATGTGCGATAACCTTCCATATTCATAGTGACAGGTTGCACAAGTAAACATGTAGCAAAAGAGTAGTTCCCTGACCGGGAATCGAACCCGGGCCGCGGCGGTGAGAGCGCCGAATCCTAACCACTAGACCACCAGGGAAGGGTACTAGAGTGAAAATCGTTTCCCAGTGTGAGCTGGTACATACAGTTGAATTCGTAAGTTTCCATCCTCTTAGGCTGGAGTCATTAAAACCTGTTTGTCAACCCTCCACACATTTCTTGTTAACAAACTATAGTTTTGGCAGTCGGTTAGGACATCTATTTTGTGCATGACACAAGTCATTTTTCCAACAATTGTTTTCAGACTGATTATTTCACTTATATTTCAGTGTATCACAAATCCAGTGGGTCAGAAGTTTACATACACTAAGTTGTCTGTGCCTTTAAACAGTTTGGAAAATTCCCGAAAATGATGTCATGGCTTTAGAAGCTTCTGATAGGCTAATTGACATCCTTTGAGTCAATTGGAGGTGTACCTGTAGATGTATTTCAAGGCCTACCTTCAAACTCAGTGCCTCTTTGCTTGACTCCATGGGAAAACCAAAGGAAATTAGCCAAGACCTCAGAAAAAAATGTAGACCTCCACAAGTCTGGTTCATCCTTGGGAGCAATTTCTAAACGCCTGAAGGTACCTCGCTCATCTGTAGAAACAATAGTACGCAAGTATAAACACCATGGGACCACGCAGGCGTCATACTGCTCAGGAAGGAGACGCGTTCTGTCTCCTAGAGATGAACGTACTTTGGGTCGAAAAGTGCAATTCCATCCCAGAACAACAGCAAAGGACCTTGTGAAGATGCTGGAGGAAACAGGTACAAAATGGTCTATATCCACAGGCAAACGAGTCCTATATCGAAAAGTGGGATGCTCGCAAGCCGAAGAAAACCATCCCAACCGTGAAGCACAGCATCATGTTGTGGGGTTTTTTTGCTGCAGGAGGGTCTGGTGCACCACTAGAACACCTGGGAAGGACACTGCAGGGCAAATCGGTTTGCAATTTGAAGTGGTACATATGTGCGACAACCTACTAAATTCATAGTGACAGGTTGCACAAGTAAAGAAGGAGCATAGACTATTTCCCTGACCGGGAATCGAACCCGGGCCGCGGCGGTGAGAGCGCCGAATCCTAACCACTAGACCACCAGGGAAGGGTACTACAGTGCAAATCGGTTCCCAGTGTGAGCTGGTACATATGTGCGATAACCTTCCATATTCATAGTGACAGGTTGCACAAGTAAACATGTAGCAAAAGAGTAGTTCCCTGACCGGGAATCGAACCCGGGCCGCGGCGGTGAGAGCGCCGAATCCTAACCACTAGACCACCAGGGAAGGGTACTAGAGTGAAAATCGTTTCCCAGTGTGAGCTGGTACATACAGTTGAATTCGTAAGTTTCCATCCTCTTAGGCTGGAGTCATTAAAACCTGTTTGTCAACCCTCCACACATTTCTTGTTAACAAACTATAGTTTTGGCAGTCGGTTAGGACATCTATTTTGTGCATGACACAAGTCATTTTTCCAACAATTGTTTTCAGACTGATTATTTCACTTATATTTCAGTGTATCACAAATCCAGTGGGTCAGAAGTTTACATACACTAAGTTGTCTGTGCCTTTAAACAGTTTGGAAAATTCCCGAAAATGATGTCATGGCTTTAGAAGCTTCTGATAGGCTAATTGACATCCTTTGAGTCAATTGGAGGTGTACCTGTAGATGTATTTCAAGGCCTACCTTCAAACTCAGTGCCTCTTTGCTTGACTCCATGGGAAAACCAAAGGAAATTAGCCAAGACCTCAGAAAAAAATGTAGACCTCCACAAGTCTGGTTCATCCTTGGGAGCAATTTCTAAACGCCTGAAGGTACCTCGCTCATCTGTAGAAACAATAGTACGCAAGTATAAACACCATGGGACCACGCAGGCGTCATACTGCTCAGGAAGGAGACGCGTTCTGTCTCCTAGAGATGAACGTACTTTGGGTCGAAAAGTGCAATTCCATCCCAGAACAACAGCAAAGGACCTTGTGAAGATGCTGGAGGAAACAGGTACAAAATGGTCTATATCCACAGGCAAACGAGTCCTATATCGAAAAGTGGGATGCTCGCAAGCCGAAGAAAACCATCCCAACCGTGAAGCACAGCATCATGTTGTGGGGTTTTTTTGCTGCAGGAGGGTCTGGTGCACCACTAGAACACCTGGGAAGGACACTGCAGGGCAAATCGGTTTGCAATTTGAAGTGGTACATATGTGCGACAACCTACTAAATTCATAGTGACAGGTTGCACAAGTAAAGAAGGAGCATAGACTATTTCCCTGACCGGGAATCGAACCCGGGCCGCGGCGGTGAGAGCGCCGAATCCTAACCACTAGACCACCAGGGAAGGGTACTACAGTGCAAATCGGTTCCCAGTGTGAGCTGGTACATATGTGCGATAACCTTCCATATTCATAGTGACAGGTTGCACAAGTAAACATGTAGCAAAAGAGTAGTTCCCTGACCGGGAATCGAACCCGCCGCGGCGGTGAGAGCGCCGAATCCTAACCACTAGACCACCAGGGAAGGGTACTAGAGTGAAAATCGTTTCCCAGTGTGAGCTGGTACATACAGTTGAATTCGTAAGTTTCCATCCTCTTAGGCTGGAGTCATTAAAACCTGTTTGTCAACCCTCCACACATTTCTTGTTAACAAACTATAGTTTTGGCAGTCGGTTAGGACATCTATTTTGTGCATGACACAAGTCATTTTTCCAACAATTGTTTTCAGACTGATTATTTCACTTATATTTCAGTGTATCACAAATCCAGTGGGTCAGAAGTTTACATACACTAAGTTGTCTGTGCCTTTAAACAGTTTGGAAAATTCCCGAAAATGATGTCATGGCTTTAGAAGCTTCTGATAGGCTAATTGACATCCTTTGAGTCAATTGGAGGTGTACCTGTAGATGTATTTCAAGGCCTACCTTCAAACTCAGTGCCTCTTTGCTTGACTCCATGGGAAAACCAAAGGAAATTAGCCAAGACCTCAGAAAAAAATGTAGACCTCCACAAGTCTGGTTCATCCTTGGGAGCAATTTCTAAACGCCTGAAGGTACCTCGCTCATCTGTAGAAACAATAGTACGCAAGTATAAACACCATGGGACCACGCAGGCGTCATACTGCTCAGGAAGGAGACGCGTTCTGTCTCCTAGAGATGAACGTACTTTGGGTCGAAAAGTGCAATTCCATCCCAGAACAACAGCAAAGGACCTTGTGAAGATGCTGGAGGAAACAGGTACAAAATGGTCTATATCCACAGGCAAACGAGTCCTATATCGAAAAGTGGGATGCTCGCAAGCCGAAGAAAACCATCCCAACCGTGAAGCACAGCATCATGTTGTGGGGTTTTTTTGCTGCAGGAGGGTCTGGTGCACCACTAGAACACCTGGGAAGGACACTGCAGGGCAAATCGGTTTGCAATTTGAAGTGGTACATATGTGCGACAACCTACTAAATTCATAGTGACAGGTTGCACAAGTAAAGAAGGAGCATAGACTATTTCCCTGACCGGGAATCGAACCCGGGCCGCGGCGGTGAGAGCGCCGAATCCTAACCACTAGACCACCAGGGAAGGGTACTACAGTGCAAATCGGTTCCCAGTGTGAGCTGGTACATATGTGCGATAACCTTCCATATTCATAGTGACAGGTTGCACAAGTAAACATGTAGCAAAAGAGTAGTTCCCTGACCGGGAATCGAACCCGGGCCGCGGCGGTGAGAGCGCCGAATCCTAACCACTAGACCACCAGGGAAGGGTACTAGAGTGAAAATCGTTTCCCAGTGTGAGCTGGTACATACAGTTGAATTCGTAAGTTTCCATCCTCTTAGGCTGGAGTCATTAAAACCTGTTTGTCAACCCTCCACACATTTCTTGTTAACAAACTATAGTTTTGGCAGTCGGTTAGGACATCTATTTTGTGCATGACACAAGTCATTTTTCCAACAATTGTTTTCAGACTGATTATTTCACTTATTTCAGTGTATCACAAATCCAGTGGGTCAGAAGTTTACATACACTAAGTTGTCTGTGCCTTTAAACAGTTTGGAAAATTCCCGAAAATGATGTCATGGCTTTAGAAGCTTCTGATAGGCTAATTGACATCCTTTGAGTCAATTGGAGGTGTACCTGTAGATGTATTTCAAGGCCTACCTTCAAACTCAGTGCCTCTTTGCTTGACTCCATGGGAAAACCAAAGGAAATTAGCCAAGACCTCAGAAAAAAATGTAGACCTCCACAAGTCTGGTTCATCCTTGGGAGCAATTTCTAAACGCCTGAAGGTACCTCGCTCATCTGTAGAAACAATAGTACGCAAGTATAAACACCATGGGACCACGCAGGCGTCATACTGCTCAGGAAGGAGACGCGTTCTGTCTCCTAGAGATGAACGTACTTTGGGTCGAAAAGTGCAATTCCATCCCAGAACAACAGCAAAGTACCTTGTGAAGATGCTGGAGGAAACAGGTACAAATGGTCTATATCCACAGGCAAACGAGTCCTATATCGATAAGTGGGATGCTCGCAAGCCGAAGAAAACCATCCCAACCGTGAAGCACAGCATCATGTTGTGGGGTTTTTTTGCTGCAGGAGGGTCTGGTGCACCACTAGAACACCTGGGAAGGACACTGCAGGGCAAATCGGTTTGCAATTTGAAGTGGTACATATGTGCGACAACCTACTAAATTCATAGTGACAGGTTGCACAAGTAAAGAAGGAGCATAGACTATTTCCCTGACCGGGAATCGAACCCGGGGCGCGGCGGTGAGAGCGCCGAATCCTAACCACTAGACCACCAGGGAAGGGTACTACAGTGCAAATCGGTTCCCAGTGTGAGCTGGTACATATGTGCGATAACCTTCCATATTCATAGTGACAGGTTGCACAAGTAAACATGTAGCAAAAGAGTAGTTCCCTGACCGGGAATCGAACCCGGGCCGCGGCGGTGAGAGCGCCGAATCCTAACCACTAGACCACCAGGGAAGGGTACTAGAGTGAAAATCGTTTCCCAGTGTGAGCTGGTACATACAGTTGAATTCGTAAGTTTCCATCCTCTTAGGCTGGAGTCATTAAAACCTGTTTGTCAACCCTCCACACATTTCTTGTTAACAAACTATAGTTTTGGCAGTCGGTTAGGACATCTATTTTGTGCATGACACAAGTCATTTTTCCAACAATTGTTTTCAGACTGATTATTTCACTTATATTTCAGTGTATCACAAATCCAGTGGGTCAGAAGTTTACATACACTAAGTTGTCTGTGCCTTTAAACAGTTTGGAAAATTCCCGAAAATGATGTCATGGCTTTAGAAGCTTCTGATAGGCTAATTGACATCCTTTGAGTCAATTGGAGGTGTACCTGTAGATGTATTTCAAGGCCTACCTTCAAACTCAGTGCCTCTTTGCTTGACTCCATGGGAAAACCAAAGGAAATTAGCCAAGACCTCAGAAAAAAATGTAGACCTCCACAAGTCTGGTTCATCCTTGGGAGCAATTTCTAAACGCCTGAAGGTACCTCGCTCATCTGTAGAAACAATAGTACGCAAGTATAAACACCATGGGACCACGCAGGCGTCATACTGCTCAGGAAGGAGACGCGTTCTGTCTCCTAGAGATGAACGTACTTTGGGTCGAAAAGTGCAATTCCATCCCAGAACAACAGCAAAGGACCTTGTGAAGATGCTGGAGGAAACAGGTACAAAATGGTCTATATCCACAGGCAAACGAGTCCTATATCGAAAAGTGGGATGCTCGCAAGCCGAAGAAAACCATCCCAACCGTGAAGCACAGCATCATGTTGTGGGGTTTTTTTGCTGCAGGAGGGTCTGGTGCACCACTAGAACACCTGGGAAGGACACTGCAGGGCAAATCGGTTTGCAATTTGAAGTGGTACATATGTGCGACAACCTACTAAATTCATAGTGACAGGTTGCACAAGTAAAGAAGGAGCATAGGACCGGTGAGAGCGCCGAATCCTAACCACTAGACCACCAGGGAAGGGTACTACAGTGCAAATCGGTTCCCAGTGTGAGCTGGTACATATGTGCGATAACCTTCCATATTCATAGTGACAGGTTGCACAAGTAAACATGTAGCAAAAGAGTAGTTCCCTGACCGGGAATCGAACCCCGCGGCGGTGAGAGCGCCGAATCCTAACCACTAGACCACCAGGGAAGGGTACTAGAGTGAAAATCGTTTCCCAGTGTGAGCTGGTACATACAGTTGAATTCGTAAGTTTCCATCCTCTTAGGCTGGAGTCATTAAAACCTGTTTGTCAACCCTCCACACATTTCTTGTTAACAAACTATAGTTTTGGCAGTCGGTTAGGACATCTATTTTGTGCATGACACAAGTCATTTTTCCAACAATTGTTTTCAGACTGATTATTTCACTTATATTTCAGTGTATCACAAATCCAGTGGGTCAGAAGTTTACATACACTAAGTTGTCTGTGCCTTTAAACAGTTTGGAAAATTCCCGAAAATGATGTCATGGCTTTAGAAGCTTCTGATAGGCTAATTGACATCCTTTGAGTCAATTGGAGGTGTACCTGTAGATGTATTTCAAGGCCTACCTTCAAACTCAGTGCCTCTTTGCTTGACTCCATGGGAAAACCAAAGGAAATTAGCCAAGACCTCAGAAAAAAAATGTAGACCTCCACAAGTCTGGTTCATCCTTGGGAGCAATTTCTAAACGCCTGAAGGTACCTCGCTCATCTGTAGAAACAATAGTACGCAAGTATAAACACCATGGGACCACGCAGGCGTCATACTGCTCAGGAAGGAGACGCGTTCTGTCTCCTAGAGATGAACGTACTTTGGGTCGAAAAGTGCAATTCCATCCCAGAACAACAGCAAAGGACCTTGTGAAGATGCTGGAGGAAACAGGTACAAAATGGTCTATATCCACAGGCAAACGAGTCCTATATCGAAAAGTGGGATGCTCGCAAGCCGAAGAAAACCATCCCAACCGTGAAGCACAGCATCATGTTGTGGGTTTTTTTTGCTGCAGGAGGGTCTGGTGCACCACTAGAACACCTGGGAAGGACACTGCAGGGCAAATCGGTTTGCAATTTGAAGTGGTACATATGTGCGACAACCTACTAAATTCATAGTGACAGGTTGCACAAGTAAAGAAGGAGCATAGACTATTTCCCTGACCGGGAATCGAACCCGGGCCGCGGCGGTGAGAGCGCCGAATCCTAACCACTAGACCACCAGGGAAGGGTACTACAGTGCAAATCGGTTCCCAGTGTGAGCTGGTACATATGTGCGATAACCTTCCATATTCATAGTGACAGGTTGCACAAGTAAACATGTAGCAAAAGAGTAGTTCCCTGACCGGGAATCGAACCCGGGCCGCGGCGGTGAGAGCGCCGAATCCTAACCACTAGACCACCAGGGAAGGGTACTAGAGTGAAAATCGTTTCCCAGTGTGAGCTGGTACATACAGTTGAATTCGTAAGTTTCCATCCTCTTAGGCTGGAGTCATTAAAACCTGTTTGTCAACCCTCCACACATTTCTTGTTAACAAACTATAGTTTTGGCAGTCGGTTAGGACATCTATTTTGTGCATGACACAAGTCATTTTTCCAACAATTGTTTTCAGACTGATTATTTCACTTATATTTCAGTGTATCACAAATCCAGTGGGTCAGAAGTTTACATACACTAAGTTGTCTGTGCCTTTAAACAGTTTGGAAAATTCCCGAAAATGATGTCATGGCTTTAGAAGCTTCTGATAGGCTAATTGACATCCTTTGAGTCAATTGGAGGTGTACCTGTAGATGTATTTCAAGGCCTACCTTCAAACTCAGTGCCTCTTTGCTTGACTCCATGGGAAAACCAAAGGAAATTAGCCAAGACCTCAGAAAAAAATGTAGACCTCCACAAGTCTGGTTCATCCTTGGGAGCAATTTCTAAACGCCTGAAGGTACCTCGCTCATCTGTAGAAACAATAGTACGCAAGTATAAACACCATGGGACCACGCAGGCGTCATACTGCTCAGGAAGGAGACGCGTTCTGTCTCCTAGAGATGAACGTACTTTGGGTCGAAAAGTGCAATTCCATCCCAGAACAACAGCAAAGGACCTTGTGAAGATGCTGGAGGAAACAGGTACAAAATGGTCTATATCCACAGGCAAACGAGTCCTATATCGAAAAGTGGGATGCTCGCAAGCCGAAGAAAACCATCCCAACCGTGAAGCACAGCATCATGTTGTGGGTTTTTTTGCTGCAGGAGGGTCTGGTGCACCACTAGAACACCTGGGAAGGACACTGCAGGGCAAATCGGTTTGCAATTTGAAGTGGTACATATGTGCGACAACCTACTAAATTCATAGTGACAGGTTGCACAAGTAAAGAAGGAGCATAGACTATTTCCCTGACCGGGAATCGAACCCGGGCCGCGGCGGTGAGAGCGCCGAATCCTAACCACTAGACCACCAGGGAAGGGTACTACAGTGCAAATCGGTTCCCAGTGTGAGCTGGTACATATGTGCGATAACCTTCCATATTCATAGTGACAGGTTGCACAAGTAAACATGTAGCAAAAGAGTAGTTCCCTGACCGGGAATCGAACCCGGGCCGCGGCGCTCTAATCCTAACCACTAGACCACCAGGGAAGGGTACTAGAGTGAAAATCGTTTCCCAGTGTGAGCTGGTACATACAGTTGAATTCGTAAGTTTCCATCCTCTTAGGCTGGAGTCATTAAAACCTGTTTGTCAACCCTCCACACATTTCTTGTTAACAAACTATAGTTTTGGCAGTCGGTTAGGACATCTATTTTGTGCATGACACAAGTCATTTTTCCAACAATTGTTTTCAGACTGATTATTTCACTTATATTTCAGTGTATCACAAATCCAGTGGGTCAGAAGTTTACATACACTAAGTTGTCTGTGCCTTTAAACAGTTTGGAAAATTCCCGAAAATGATGTCATGGCTTTAGAAGCTTCTGATAGGCTAATTGACATCCTTTGAGTCAATTGGAGGTGTACCTGTAGATGTATTTCAAGGCCTACCTTCAAACTCAGTGCCTCTTTGCTTGACTCCATGGGAAAACCAAAGGAAATTAGCCAAGACCTCAGAAAAAAATGTAGACCTCCACAAGTCTGGTTCATCCTTGGGAGCAATTTCTAAACGCCTGAAGGTACCTCGCTCATCTGTAGAAACAATAGTACGCAAGTATAAACACCATGGGACCACGCAGGCGTCATACTGCTCAGGAAGGAGACGCGTTCTGTCTCCTAGAGATGAACGTACTTTGGGTCGAAAAGTGCAATTCCATCCCAGAACAACAGCAAAGGACCTTGTGAAGATGCTGGAGGAAACAGGTACAAAATGGTCTATATCCACAGGCAAACGAGTCCTATATCGAAAAGTGGGATGCTCGCAAGCCGAAGAAAACCATCCCAACCGTGAAGCACAGCATCATGTTGTGGGGGTTTTTTGCTGCAGGAGGGTCTGGTGCACCACTAGAACACCTGGGAAGGACACTGCAGGGCAAATCGGTTTGCAATTTGAAGTGGTACATATGTGCGACAACCTACTAAATTCATAGTGACAGGTTGCACAAGTAAAGAAGGCATAGACTATTTCCCTGACCGGGAATCGAACCCGGGCCGCGGCGGTAGACCACCAGGGAAGCGCAAATCGGTTCCCAATACCGATAACCACTAGACCACCAGTTCCCTGGGAAGGGTACGGCGGTAGAGAATCCTAACCACTAGACCACCAGGGAAATAGAGTGAAAATCGTTTCCCAGTGTGAGCTGGTACATACAGTTGAATTCGTAAGTTTCCATCCTCTTAGGCTGGAGTCATTAAAACCTGTTTGTCAACCCTCCACACATTTCTTGTTAACAAACTATAGTTTTGGCAGTCGGTTAGGACATCTATTTTGTGCATGACACAAGTCATTTTTCCAACAATTGTTTTCAGACTGATTATTTCACTTATATTTCAGTGTATCACAAATCCAGTGGGTCAGAAGTTTACATACACTAAGTTGTCTGTGCCTTTAAACAGTTTGGAAAATTCCCGAAAATGATGTCATGGCTTTAGAAGCTTCTGATAGGCTAATTGACATCCTTTGAGTCAATTGGAGGTGTACCTGTAGATGTATTTCAAGGCCTACCTTCAAACTCAGTGCCTCTTTGCTTGACTCCATGGGAAAACCAAAGGAAATTAGCCAAGACCTCAGAAAAAAATGTAGACCTCCACAAGTCTGGTTCATCCTTGGGAGCAATTTCTAAACGCCTGAAGGTACCTCGCTCATCTGTAGAAACAATAGTACGCAAGTATAAACACCATGGGACCACGCAGGCGTCATACTGCTCAGGAAGGAGACGCGTTCTGTCTCCTAGAGATGAACGTACTTTGGGTCGAAAAGTGCAATTCCATCCCAGAACAACAGCAAAGGACCTTGTGAAGATGCTGGAGGAAACAGGTACAAAATGGTCTATATCCACAGGCAAACGAGTCCTATATCGAAAAGTGGGATGCTCGCAAGCCGAAGAAAACCATCCCAACCGTGAAGCACAGCATCATGTTGTGGGGTTTTTTTGCTGCAGGAGGGTCTGGTGCACCACTAGAACACCTGGGAAGGACACTGCAGGGCAAATCGGTTTGCAATTTGAAGTGGTACATATGTGCGACAACCTACTAAATTCATAGTGACAGGTTGCACAAGTAAAGAAGGAGCATAGACTATTTCCCTGACCGGGAATCGAACCCGGGCCGCGGCGGTGAGAGCGCCGAATCCTAACCACTAGACCACCAGGGAAGGGTACTACAGTGCAAATCGGTTCCCAGTGTGAGCTGGTACATATGTGCGATAACCTTCCATATTCATAGTGACAGGTTGCACAAGTAAACATGTAGCAAAAGAGTAGTTCCCTGACCGGGAATCGAACCCGGGCCGCGGCGGGAGAGCGCCGAATCCTAACCACTAGACCACCAGGGAAGGGTACTAGAGTGAAAATCGTTTCCCAGTGTGAGCTGGTACATACAGTTGAATTCGTAAGTTTCCATCCTCTTAGGCTGGAGTCATTAAAACCTGTTTGTCAACCCTCCACACATTTCTTGTTAACAAACTATAGTTTTGGCAGTCGGTTAGGACATCTATTTTGTGCATGACACAAGTCATTTTTCCAACAATTGTTTTCAGACTGATTATTTCACTTATATTTCAGTGTATCACAAATCCAGTGGGTCAGAAGTTTACATACACTAAGTTGTCTGTGCCTTTAAACAGTTTGGAAAATTCCCGAAAATGATGTCATGGCTTTAGAAGCTTCTGATAGGCTAATTGACATCCTTTGAGTCAATTGGAGGTGTACCTGTAGATGTATTTCAAGGCCTACCTTCAAACTCAGTGCCTCTTTGCTTGACTCCATGGGAAAACCAAAGGAAATTAGCCAAGACCTCAGAAAAAAAAAATGTAGACCTCCACAAGTCTGGTTCATCCTTGGGAGCAATTTCTAAACGCCTGAAGGTACCTCGCTCATCTGTAGAAACAATAGTACGCAAGTATAAACACCATGGGACCACGCAGGCGTCATACTGCTCAGGAAGGAGACGCGTTCTGTCTCCTAGAGATGAACGTACTTTGGGTCGAAAAGTGCAATTCCATCCCAGAACAACAGCAAAGGACCTTGTGAAGATGCTGGAGGAAACAGGTACAAAATGGTCTATATCCACAGGCAAACGAGTCCTATATCGAAAAGTGGGATGCTCGCAAGCCGAAGAAAACCATCCCAACCGTGAAGCACAGCATCATGTTGTGGGGTTTTTTTGCTGCAGGAGGGTCTGGTGCACCACTAGAACACCTGGGAAGGACACTGCAGGGCAAATCGGTTTGCAATTTGAAGTGGTACATATGTGCGACAACCTACTAAATTCATAGTGACAGGTTGCACAAGTAAAGAAGGAGCATAGACTATTTCCCTGACCGGGAATCGAACCCGGGCTGCGGCGGTGAGAGCGGAATCCTAACCACTAGACCACCAGGGAAGGGTACTACAGTGCAAATCGGTTCCCAGTGTGAGCTGGTACATATGTGCGATAACCTTCCATATTCATAGTGACAGGTTGCACAAGTAAACATGTAGCAAAAGAGTAGTTCCCTGACCGGGAATCGAACCCGGGCCGCGGCGGTGAGAGCGCCGAATCCTAACCACTAGACCACCAGGGAAGGGTACTAGAGTGAAAATCGTTTCCCAGTGTGAGCTGGTACATACAGTTGAATTCGTAAGTTTCCATCCTCTTAGGCTGGAGTCATTAAAACCTGTTTGTCAACCCTCCACACATTTCTTGTTAACAAACTATAGTTTTGGCAGTCGGTTAGGACATCTATTTTGTGCATGACACAAGTCATTTTTCCAACAATTGTTTTCAGACTGATTATTTCACTTATATTTCAGTGTATCACAAATCCAGTGGGTCAGAAGTTTACATACACTAAGTTGTCTGTGCCTTTAAACAGTTTGGAAAATTCCCGAAAATGATGTCATGGCTTTAGAAGCTTCTGATAGGCTAATTGACATCCTTTGAGTCAATTGGAGGTGTACCTGTAGATGTATTTCAAGGCCTACCTTCAAACTCAGTGCCTCTTTGCTTGACTCCATGGGAAAACCAAAGGAAATTAGCCAAGACCTCAGAAAAAAATGTAGACCTCCACAAGTCTGGTTCATCCTTGGGAGCAATTTCCAAACGCCTGAAGGTACCTCGCTCATCTGTAGAAACAATAGTACGCAAGTATAAACACCATGGGACCACGCAGGCGTCATACTGCTCAGGAAGGAGACGCGTTCTGTCTCCTAGAGATGAACGTACTTTGGGTCGAAAAGTGCAATTCCATCCCAGAACAACAGCAAAGGACCTTGTGAAGATGCTGGAGGAAACAGGTACAAAATGGTCTATATCCACAGGCAAACGAGTCCTATATCGAAAAGTGGGATGCTCGCAAGCCGAAGAAAACCATCCCAACCGTGAAGCACAGCATCATGTTGTGGGGTTTTTTTGCTGCAGGAGGGTCTGGTGCACCACTAGAACACCTGGGAAGGACACTGCAGGGCAAATCGGTTTGCAATTTGAAGTGGTACATATGTGCGACAACCTACTAAATTCATAGTGACAGGTTGCACAAGTAAAGAAGGAGCATAGACTATTTCCCTGACCGGGAATCGAACCCGGGCCGCGGCGAGAGCGCCGAATCCTAACCACTAGACCACCAGGGAAGGGTACTACAGTGCAAATCGGTTCCCAGTGTGAGCTGGTACATATGTGCGATAACCTTCCATATTCATAGTGACAGGTTGCACAAGTAAACATGTAGCAAAAGAGTAGTTCCCTGACCGGGAATCGAACCCGGGCCGCGGCGGTGAGAGCGCCGAATCCTAACCACTAGACCACCAGGGAAGGGTACTAGAGTGAAAATCGTTTCCCAGTGTGAGCTGGTACATACAGTTGAATTCGTAAGTTTCCATCCTCTTAGGCTGGAGTCATTAAAACCTGTTTGTCAACCCTCCACACATTTCTTGTTAACAAACTATAGTTTTGGCAGTCGGTTAGGACATCTATTTTGTGCATGACACAAGTCATTTTTCCAACAATTGTTTTCAGACTGATTATTTCACTTATATTTCAGTGTATCACAAATCCAGTGGGTCAGAAGTTTACATACACTAAGTTGTCTGTGCCTTTAAACAGTTTGGAAAATTCCCGAAAATGATGTCATGGCTTTAGAAGCTTCTGATAGGCTAATTGACATCCTTTGAGTCAATTGGAGGTGTACCTGTAGATGTATTTCAAGGCCTACCTTCAAACTCAGTGCCTCTTTGCTTGACTCCATGGGAAAACCAAAGGAAATTAGCCAAGACCTCAGAAAAAAAAATGTAGACCTCCACAAGTCTGGTTCATCCTTGGGAGCAATTTCCAAACGCCTGAAGGTACCTCGCTCATCTGTAGAAACAATAGTACGCAAGTATAAACACCATGGGACCACGCAGGCGTCATACTGCTCAGGAAGGAGACGCGTTCTGTCTCCTAGAGATGAACGTACTTTGGGTCGAAAAGTGCAATTCCATCCCAGAACAACAGCAAAGGACCTTGTGAAGATGCTGGAGGAAACAGGTACAAAATGGTCTATATCCACAGGCAAACGAGTCCTATATCGAAAAGTGGGATGCTCGCAAGCCGAAGAAAACCATCCCAAACGTGAAGCACAGCATCATGTTGTGTTTTTTTTTTGCTGCAGGAGGGTCTGGTGCACCACTAGAACACCTGGGAAGGACACTGCAGGGCAAATCGGTTTGCAATTTGAAGTGGTACATATGTGCGACAACCTACTAAATTCATAGTGACAGGTTGCACAAGTAAAGAAGGAGCATAGACTATTTCCCTGACCGGGAATCGAACCCGGGCCGCGGCGGTGAGAGCGCCGAATCCTAACCACTAGACCACCAGGGAAGGGTACTACAGTGCAAATCGGTTCCCAGTGTGAGCTGGTACATATGTGCGATAACCTTCCATATTCATAGTGACAGGTTGCACAAGTAAACATGTAGCAAAAGAGTAGTTCCCTGACCGGGAATCGAACCCGGGCCGCGGCGGTGAGAGAATCCTAACCACTAGACCACCAGGGAAGGGTACTAGAGTGAAAATCGTTTCCCAGTGTGAGCTGGTACATACAGTTGAATTCGTAAGTTTCCATCCTCTTAGGCTGGAGTCATTAAAACCTGTTTGTCAACCCTCCACACATTTCTTGTTAACAAACTATAGTTTTGGCAGTCGGTTAGGACATCTATTTTGTGCATGACACAAGTCATTTTTCCAACAATTGTTTTCAGACTGATTATTTCACTTATATTTCAGTGTATCACAAATCCAGTGGGTCAGAAGTTTACATACACTAAGTTGTCTGTGCCTTTAAACAGTTTGGAAAATTCCCGAAAATGATGTCATGGCTTTAGAAGCTTCTGATAGGCTAATTGACATCCTTTGAGTCAATTGGAGGTGTACCTGTAGATGTATTTCAAGGCCTACCTTCAAACTCAGTGCCTCTTTGCTTGACTCCATGGGAAAACCAAAGGAAATTAGCCAAGACCTCAGAAAAAAAATGTAGACCTCCACAAGTCTGGTTCATCCTTGGGAGCAATTTCTAAACGCCTGAAGGTACCTCGCTCATCTGTAGAAACAATAGTACGCAAGTATAAACACCATGGGACCACGCAGGCGTCATACTGCTCAGGAAGGAGACGCGTTCTGTCTCCTAGAGATTCCCAGTGTGAGCTGGTACATACAGTTGAATTCGTAAGTTTCCATCCTCTTAGGCTGGAGTCATTAAAACCTGTTTGTCAACCCTCCACACATTTCTTGTTAACAAACTATAGTTTTGGCAGTCGGTTAGGACATCTATTTTGTGCATGACACAAGTCATTTTTCCAACAATTGTTTTCAGACTGATTATTTCACTTATATTTCAGTGTATCACAAATCCAGTGGGTCAGAAGTTTACATACACTAAGTTGTCTGTGCCTTTAAACAGTTTGGAAAATTCCCGAAAATGATGTCATGGCTTTAGAAGCTTCTGATAGGCTAATTGACATCCTTTGAGTCAATTGGAGGTGTACCTGTAGATGTATTTCAAGGCCTACCTTCAAACTCAGTGCCTCTTTGCTTGACTCCATGGGAAAACCAAAGGAAATTAGCCAAGACCTCAGAAAAAAATGTAGACCTCCACAAGTCTGGTTCATCCTTGGGAGCAATTTCTAAACGCCTGAAGGTACCTCGCTCATCTGTAGAAACAATAGTACGCAAGTATAAACACCATGGGACCACGCAGGCGTCATACTGCTCAGGAAGGAGACGCGTTCTGTCTCCTAGAGATGAACGTACTTTGGGTCGAAAAGTGCAATTCCATCCCAGAACAACAGCAAAGGACCTTGTGAAGATGCTGGAGGAAACAGGTACAAAATGGTCTATATCCACAGGCAAACGAGTCCTATATCGAAAAGTGGGATGCTCGCAAGCCGAAGAAAACCATCCCAACCGTGAAGCACAATCATGTTGTGGGGTTTTTTTTTTTTGCACCACTAGAACACCTGGGAAGGACACTGCAGGGCAAATCGGTTTGCAATTTGAAGTGGTACATATGTGACAACCTACTAAATTCATAGTGACACCTGAAGGAAGGACTATTTCCCTGACTGCAGGGCAACCACTAGACCACCAGGGAAGGGTTACAGTGCAAATCGGTTCCCAGTGTGAGCTGGTACATATGTGCGATAACCTTCCATATTCATAGTGACAGGTTGCACAAGTAAACATGTAGCAAAAGAGTAGTTCCCTGACCGGGAATCGAACCCGGGCCGCGGCGGTGAGAGCGCCGAATCCTAACCACTAGACCACCAGGGAAGGGTACTAGAGTGAAAATCGTTTCCCAGTGTGAGCTGGTACATACAGTTGAATTCGTAAGTTTCCATCCTCTTAGGCTGGAGTCATTAAAACCTGTTTGTCAACCCTCCACACATTTCTTGTTAACAAACTATAGTTTTGGCAGTCGGTTAGGACATCTATTTTGTGCATGACACAAGTCATTTTTCCAACAATTGTTTTCAGACTGATTATTTCACTTATATTTCAGTGTATCACAAATCCAGTGGGTCAGAAGTTTACATACACTAAGTTGTCTGTGCCTTTAAACAGTTTGGAAAATTCCCGAAAATGATGTCATGGCTTTAGAAGCTTCTGATAGGCTAATTGACATCCTTTGAGTCAATTGGAGGTGTACCTGTAGATGTATTTCAAGGCCTACCTTCAAACTCAGTGCCTCTTTGCTTGACTCCATGGGAAAACCAAAGGAAATTAGCCAAGACCTCAGAAAAAAATGTAGACCTCCACAAGTCTGGTTCATCCTTGGGAGCAATTTCCAAACGCCTGAAGGTACCTCGCTCATCTGTAGAAACAATAGTACGCAAGTATAAACACCATGGGACCACGCAGGCGTCATACTGCTCAGGAAGGAGACGCGTTCTGTCTCCTAGAGATGAACGTACTTTGGGTCGAAAAGTGCAATTCCATCCCAGAACAACAGCAAAGGACCTTGTGAAGATGCTGGAGGAAACAGGTACAAAATGGTCTATATCCACAGGCAAACGAGTCCTATATCGAAAAGTGGGATGCTCGCAAGCCGAAGAAAACCATCCCAACCGTGAAGCACAGCATCATGTTGTGGGGTTTTTTTGCTGCAGGAGGGTCTGGTGCACCACTAGAACACCTGGGAAGGACACTGCAGGGCAAATCGGTTTGCAATTTGAAGTGGTACATATGTGCGACAACCTACTAAATTCATAGTGACAGGTTGCACAAGTAAAGAAGGAGCATAGACTATTTCCCTGACCGGGAATCGAACCCGGGCTGCGGCGGTGAGAGCGCCGAATCCTAACCACTAGACCACCAGGGAAGGGTACTACAGTGCAAATCGGTTCCCAGTGTGAGCTGGTACATATGTGCGATAACCTTCCATATTCATAGTGACAGGTTGCACAAGTAAACATGTAGCAAAAGAGTAGTTCCCTGACCGGGAATCGAACCCGGGCCGCGGCGGTGAGAGCGCCGAATCCTAACCACTAGACCACCAGGGAAGGGTACTAGAGTGAAAATCGTTTCCCAGTGTGAGCTGGTACATACAGTTGAATTCGTAAGTTTCCATCCTCTTAGGCTGGAGTCATTAAAACCTGTTTGTCAACCCTCCACACATTTCTTGTTAACAAACTATAGTTTTGGCAGTCGGTTAGGACATCTATTTTGTGCATGACACAAGTCATTTTTCCAACAATTGTTTTCAGACTGATTATTTCACTTATATTTCAGTGTATCACAAATCCAGTGGGTCAGAAGTTTACATACACTAAGTTGTCTGTGCCTTTAAACAGTTTGGAAAATTCCCGAAAATGATGTCATGGCTTTAGAAGCTTCTGATAGGCTAATTGACATCCTTTGAGTCAATTGGAGGTGTACCTGTAGATGTATTTCAAGGCCTACCTTCAAACTCAGTGCCTCTTTGCTTGACTCCATGGGAAAACCAAAGGAAATTAGCCAAGACCTCAGAAAAAAAATGTAGACCTCCACAAGTCTGGTTCATCCTTGGGAGCAATTTCTAAACGCCTGAAGGTACCTCGCTCATCTGTAGAAACAATAGTACGCAAGTATAAACACCATGGGACCACGCAGGCGTCATACTGCTCAGGAAGGAGACGCGTTCTGTCTCCTAGAGATTCCCAGTGTGAGCTGGTACATACAGTTGAATTCGTAAGTTTCCATCCTCTTAGGCTGGAGTCATTAAAACCTGTTTGTCAACCCTCCACACATTTCTTGTTAACAAACTATAGTTTTGGCAGTCGGTTAGGACATCTATTTTGTGCATGACACAAGTCATTTTTCCAACAATTGTTTTCAGACTGATTATTTCACTTATATTTCAGTGTATCACAAATCCAGTGGGTCAGAAGTTTACATACACTAAGTTGTCTGTGCCTTTAAACAGTTTGGAAAATTCCCGAAAATGATGTCATGGCTTTAGAAGCTTCTGATAGGCTAATTGACATCCTTTGAGTCAATTGGAGGTGTACCTGTAGATGTATTTCAAGGCCTACCTTCAAACTCAGTGCCTCTTTGCTTGACTCCATGGGAAAACCAAAGGAAATTAGCCAAGACCTCAGAAAAAAATGTAGACCTCCACAAGTCTGGTTCATCCTTGGGAGCAATTTCAAACGCCTGAAGGTACCTCGCTCATCTGTAGAAACAATAGTAGGCAAGTATAAACACCATGGGACCACGCAGGCGTCATACTGCTCAGGAAGGAGACGCGTTCTGTCTCCTAGAGATGAACGTACTTTGGGTCGAAAAGTGCAATTCCATCCCAGAACAACAGCAAAGGACCTTGTGAAGATGCTGGAGGAAACAGGTACAAAATGGTCTATATCCACAGGCAAACGAGTCCTATATCGAAAAGTGGGATGCTCGCAAGCCGAAGAAAACCATCCCAACCGTGAAGCACAGCATCATGTTGTGGGGTTTTTTTGCTGCAGGAGGGTCTGGTGCACCACTAGAACACCTGGGAAGGACACTGCAGGGCAAATCGGTTTGCAATTTGAAGTGGTACATATGTGCGACAACCTACTAAATTCATAGTGACAGGTTGCACAAGTAAAGAAGGAGCATAGACTATTTCCCTGACCGGGAATCGAACCCGGGCCGCGGCGGTGAGAGCGCCGAATCCTAACCACTAGACCACCAGGGAAGGGTACTACAGTGCAAATCGGTTCCCAGTGTGAGCTGGTACATATGTGCGATAACCTTCCATATTCATAGTGACAGGTTGCACAAGTAAACATGTAGCAAAAGAGTAGTTCCCTGACCGGGAATCGAACCCGGCCGCAGCGGTGAGAGCGCCGAATCCTAACCACTAGACCACCAGGGAAGGGTACTAGAGTGAAAATCGTTTCCCAGTGTGAGCTGGTACATACAGTTGAATTCGTAAGTTTCCATCCTCTTAGGCTGGAGTCATTAAAACCTGTTTGTCAACCCTCCACACATTTCTTGTTAACAAACTATAGTTTTGGCAGTCGGTTAGGACATCTACTTTGTGCATGACACAAGTCATTTTTCCAACAATTGTTTACAGACCGATTATTTCACTTATATTTCAGTGTATCACAAATCCAGTGGGTCAGAAGTTTACATACACTAAGTTGTCTGTGCCTTTAAACAGTTTGGAAAATTCCCGAAAATGATGTCATGGCTTTAGAAGCTTCTGATAGGCTAATTGACATCCTTTGAGTCAATTGGAGGTGTACCTGTAGATGTATTTCAAGGCCTACCTTCAAACTCAGTGCCTCTTTGCTTGACTCCATGGGAAAACCAAAGGAAATCAGCCAAGACCTCAGAAAAAAATGTAGACCTCCACAAGTCTGGTTCATCCTTGGGAGCAATTTCCAAACGCCTGAAGGTACCTCGCTCATCTGTAGAAACAATAGTACACAAGTATAAACACCATGGGACCACGCAGGCGTCATACCGCTCAGGAAGGAGACGCGTTCTGTCTCCTAGAGATGAACGTACTTTGGGTCGAAAAGTGCAATTCCATCCCAGAACAACAGCAAAGGACCTTGTGAAGATGCTGGAGGAAACAGGTACAAAATGGTCTATATCCACAGGCAAACGAGTCCTATATCGAAAAGTGGGATGCTCGCAAGCCGAAGAAAACCATCCCAACCGTGAAGCACAGCATCATGTTGTGTTTTTTTTTGCTGCAGGAGGGTCTGGTGCACCACTATAACACCTGGGAAGGACACTGCAGGGCAAATCGGTTTGCAATTTGAAGTGGTACAGATAACCTTCCATATTCATGACAGGTTGTTGTAGCAAAAGACTAGTTCCCTGACCAGGAATTTGCTGCAGGAGGGTCTGGTGCACCACTAGAACACCTGGGAAGGACACTGCAGGGCAAATCGGTTTGCAATTTGAAGTGGTACATATGTGCGACAACCTACTAAATTCATAGTGACAGGTTGCACAAGTAAAGAAGGAGCATAGACTATTTCCCTGACCGGGAATCAAACCCGGGCCGCGGCGGTGAGAGCACCTAATCCTAACCACTAGACCACCAGGGAAGGGTACTACAGTGCAAATCGGTTCCCAGTGTGAGCTGGTACATATGTGCGATAACCTTCCATATTCATAGTGACAGGTTGCACAAGTAAACATGTAGCAAAAGAGTAGTTCCCTGACCGGGAATCGAACCCGGGCCGCGGCGGTGAGAGCGCCGAATCCTAACCACTAGACCACCAGGGAAGGGTACTAGAGTGAAAATCGTTTCCCAGTGTGAGCTGGTACATACAGTTGAAGTCGTAAGTTTCCATCCTCTTAGGCTGGAGTCATTAAAACCTGTTTGTCAACCCTCCACACATTTCTTGTTAACAAACTATAGTTTTGGCAGTCGGTTAGGACATCTACTTTGTGCATGACACAAGTCATTTTTCCAACAATTGTTTTCAGACCGATTATTTCACTTATAATTCAGTGTATCACAAATCCAGTGGGTCAGAAGTTTACATACACTAAGTTGTCTGTGCCTTTAAACAGTTTGGAAAATTCCCGAAAATGATGTCATGGCTTTAGAAGCTTCTGATAGGCTAATTGACATCCTTTGAGTCAATTGGAGGTGTACCTGTAGATGTATTTCAAGGCCTACCTTCAAACTCAGTGCCTCTTTGCTTGACTCCATGGGAAAACCAAAGGAAATTAGCCAAGACCTCAGAAAAAAATGTAGACCTCCACAAGTCTGGTTCATCCTTGGGAGCAATTTCCAAACGCCTGAAGGTACCTCGCTCATCTGTAGAAACAATAGTACGCAAGTATAAACACCATGGGACCACGCAGGCGTCATACCGCTCAGGAAGGAGACGCGTTCTGTCTCCTAGAGATGAACGTACTTTGGGTCGAAAAGTGCAATTCCATCCCAGAACAACAGCAAAGGACCTTGTGAAGATGCTGGAGGAAACAGGTACAAAATGGTCTATATCCACAGGCAAACGAGTCCTATATCGAAAAGTGGGATGCTCGCAAGCCGAAGAAAACCATCCCAACCGTGAAGCACAGCATCATGTTGTGGGGTTTTTTTGCTGCAGGAGGGTCTGGTGCACCACTAGAACACCTGGGAAGGACACTGCAGGGCAAATCGGTTTGCAATTTGAAGTGGTACATATGTGCGACAACCTACTAAATTCATAGTGACAGGCTGCACAAGTAAAGAAGGAGCATAGACTATTTCCCTGACCGGGAATCGAACCCGGGCCGCGGCGGTGAGAGCACTGAATCCTAACCACTAGACCACCAGGGAAGGGTACTACAGTGCAAATCGGTTCCCAGTGTGAGCTGGTACATATGTGCGATAACCTTCCATATTCATAGTGACAGGTTGCACAAGTAAACATGTAGCAAAGGAGGAGTTCCCTGAACGGGAATCGAACCCTGGCCGAAGCGGTGAGAGCGCCGAATCCTAACCACTAGACCACCAGGGAAGGGTACTAGAGTGAAAATCGTTTCCCAGTGTGAGCTGGTACATACAGTTGAAGTCGTAAGTTTCCATCCTCTTAGGCTGGAGTCATTAAAACCTGTTTGTCAACCCCTCCACACATTTCTTGTTAACAAACTATAGTTTTGGCAGTCGGTTAGGACATCTACTTTGTGCATGACACAAGTCATTTTTCCAACAATTGTTTTCAGACCGATTATTTCACTTATAATTCAGTGTATCACAAATCCAGTGGGTCAGAAGTTTACATACACTAAGTTGTCTGTGCCTTTAAACAGTTTGGAAAATTCCCGAAAATGATGTCATGGCTTTAGAAGCTTCTGATAGGCTAATTGACATCCTTTGAGTCAATTGGAGGTGTACCTGTAGATGTATTTCAAGGCCTACCTTCAAACTCAGTGCCTCTTTGCTTGACTCCATGGGAAAACCAAAGGAAATCAGCCAAGACCTCAGAAAAAAATGTAGACCTCCACAAGTCTGGTTCATCCTTGGGAGCAATTTCCAAACGCCTGAAGGTACCTCGCTCATCTGTAGAAACAATAGTACGCAAGTATAAACACCATGGGACCACGCAGGCGTCATACCGCTCAGGAAGGAGACGCGTTCTGTCTCCTAGAGATGAACGTACTTTGGGTCGAAAAGTGCAATTCCATCCCAGAACAACAGCAAAGGACCTTGTGAAGATGCTGGAGGAAACAGGTACAAAATGGTCTATATCCACAGGCAAACGAGTCCTATATCGAAAAGTGGGATGCTCGCAAGCTGAAGAAAACCATCCCAACCGTGAAGCACAGCATCATGTTGTGTTTTTTTTTTGCTGCAGCAGGGTCTGGTGCACCACTATAACACCTGGGAAGGACACTGCAGGGCAAATCGGTTTGCAATTTGAAGTGGTACATATGTGCGATAACCTTCCATATTCATAGTGACAGGTTGCACAAGTAAACATGTAGCAAAAGACTAGTTCCCTGACCAGGAATCGAACCCTGGTGACCGAGACCACCAGGGAAGGGTACTACAGTGCCGGAAGCTGGTACCGATAACCTTCCACATAGACAGGTTGCATCATGTAGCAAAAGGAAGTTCCCTGGGAATCGAACCCTGGCCGCAGCAGTGAGAGCGCCGAATCCTAACCACTAGACCACCAGGGAAGGGTACTAGAGTTCGTTTCCCAGTGTGAGCTGGTACCACAGAACACCTGGGAAGGACACTGCAGGGCAAATCGGTTTGCAATTTGAAGTGGTACATATGTGCGACAACCTACTAAATTCATAGTGACAGGTTGCACAAGTAAAGAAGGAGCATGGACTATTTCCCTGACCGGGAATCGAACCCGGGCCGCGGCGGTGAGAGCGCCTAATCCTAACCACTAGACCACCAGGGAAGGGTACTACAGTGCAAATCGGTTCCCAGTGTGAGCTGGTACATATGTGCGATAACCTTCCATATTCATAGTGACAGGTTGCACAAGTAAACATGTAGCAAAAGAGTAGTTCCCTGACCGGGAATCGAACCCGGGCCGCGGCGGTGAGAGCGCCGAATCCTAACCACTAGACCACCAGGGAAGGGTACTAGAGTGAAAATCGTTTCCCAGTGTGAGCTGGTACATACAGTTGAAGTCGTAAGTTTCCATCCTCTTAGGCTGGAGTCATTAAAACCTGTTTGTCAACCCTCCACACATTTCTTGTTAACAAACTATAGTTTTGGCAGTCGGTTAGGACATCTACTTTGTGCATGACACAAGTCATTTTTCCAACAATTGTTTTCAGACCGATTATTTCACTTATAATTCAGTGTATCACAAATCCAGTGGGTCAGAAGTTTACATACACTAAGTTGTCTGTGCCTTTAAACAGTTTGGAAAATTCCCGAAAATGATGTCATGGCTTTAGAAGCTTCTGATAGGCTAATTGACATCCTTTGAGTCAATTGGAGGTGTACCTGTAGATGTATTTCAAGGCCTACCTTCAAACTCAGTGCCTCTTTGCTTGACTCCATGGGAAAACCAAAGGAAATCAGCCAAGACCTCAAAAAAAAAATGTAGACCTCCACAAGTCTGGTTCATCCTTGGGAGCAATTTCCAAACGCCTGAAGGTACCTCGCTCATCTGTAGAAACAATAGTAGGCAAGTATAAACACCATGGGACCACGCAGGCGTCATACCGCTCAGGAAGGAGACGCGTTCTGTCTCCTAGAGATGAACGTACTTTGGGTCGAAAAGTGCAATTCCATCCCAGAACAACAGCAAAGGACCTTGTGAAGATGCTGGAGGAAACAGGTACAAAATGGTCTATATCCACAGGCAAACGAGTCCTATATCGAAAAGTGGGATGCTCGCAAGCCGAAGAAAACCATCCCAACCGTGAAGCACAGCATCATGTTGTGGGGGTTTTTTGCTGCAGGAGGGTCTGGTGCACCACTAGAACACCTGGGAAGGACACTGCAGGGCAAATCGGTTTGCAATTTGAAGTGGTACATATGTGCGACAACCTACTAAATTCATAGTGACAGGCTGCACAAGTAAAGAAGGAGCATAGACTATTTCCCTGACCGGGAATCGAACCCGGGCCGCGGCGGTGAGAGCACTGAATCCTAACCACTAGACCACCAGGGAAGGGTACTACAGTGCAAATCGGTTCCCAGTGTGAGCTGGTACATATGTGCGATAACCTTCCATATTCATAGTGACAGGTTGCACAAGTAAACATGTAGCAAAAGAGTAGTTCCCTGACCGGGAATCGAACCCGGGCCGAAGCGGTGAGAGCGCCGAATCCTAACCACTAGACCACCAGGGAAGGGTACTAGAGTGAAAATCGTTTCCCAGTGTGAGCTGGTACATACAGTTGAAGTCGTAAGTTTCCATCCTCTTAGGCTGGAGTCATTAAAACCTGTTTGTCAACCCTCCACACATTTCTTGTTAACAAACTATAGTTTTGGCAGTCGGTTAGGACATCTACTTTGTGCATGACACAAGTCATTTTTCCAACAATTGTTTTCAGACCGATTATTTCACTTATAATTCAGTGTATCACAAATCCAGTGGGTCAGAAGTTTACATACACTAAGTTGTCTGTGCCTTTAAACAGTTTGGAAAATTCCCGAAAATGATGTCATGGCTTTAGAAGCTTCTGATAGGCTAATTGACATCCTTTGAGTCAATTGGAGGTGTACCTGTAGATGTATTTCAAGGCCTACCTTCAAACTCAGTGCCTCTTTGCTTGACTCCATGGGAAAACCAAAGGAAATCAGCCAAGACCTCAGAAAAAAATGTAGACCTCCACAAGTCTGGTTCATCCTTGGGAGCAATTTCCAAACGCCTGAAGGTACCTCGCTCATCTGTAGAAACAATAGTACGCAAGTATAAACACCATGGGACCACGAGGCGTCATACCGCTCAGGAAGGAGACGCGTTCTGTCTCCTAGAGATGAACGTACTTTGGGTCGAAAAGTGCAATTCCATCCCAGAACAACAGCAAAGGACCTTGTGAAGATGCTGGAGGAAACAGGTACAAAATGGTCTATATCCACAGGCAAACGAGTCCTATATCGAAAAGTGGGATGCTCGCAAGCCGAAGAAAACCATCCCAACCGTGAAGCACAGCATCATGTTGTGGGGTTTTTTTGCTGCAGGAGGGTCTGGTGCACCACTAGAACACCTGGGAAGGACACTGCAGGGCAAATCGGTTTGCAATTTGAAGTGGTACATATGTGCGACAACCTACTAAATTCATAGTGACAGGTTGCACAAGTAAAGAAGGAGCATAGACTATTTCCCTGACCGGGAATCGAACCCGGGCCGCGGCGGTGAGAGCACCGAATCCTAACCACTAGACCACCAGGGAAGGGTACTACAGTGCAAATCGGTTCCCAGTGTGAGCTGGTACATATGTGCGATAACCTTCCATATTCATAGTGACAGGTTGCACAAGTAAACATGTAGCAAAAGAGTAGTTCCCTGACCGGGAATCGAACCCGGGCCGCGGCGGTGAGAGCGCCGAATCCTAACCACTAGACCACCAGGGAAGGGTACTAGAGTGAAAATCGTTTCCCAGTGTGAGCTGGTACATACAGTTGAAGTCGTAAGTTTCCATCCTCTTAGGCTGGAGTCATTAAAACCTGTTTGTCAACCCTCCACACATTTCTTGTTAACAAACTATAGTTTTGGCAGTCGGTTAGGACATCTACTTTGTGCATGACACAAGTCATTTTTCCAACAATTGTTTTCAGACCGATTATTTCACTTATAATTTCAGTGTATCACAAATCCAGTGGGTCAGAAGTTTACATACACTAAGTTGTCTGTGCCTTTAAACAGTTTGGAAAATTCCCGAAAATGATGTCATGGCTTTAGAAGCTTCTGATAGGCTAATTGACATCCTTTGAGTCAATTGGAGGTGTACCTGTAGATGTATTTCAAGGCCTACCTTCAAACTCAGTGCCTCTTTGCTTGACTCCATGGGAAAACCAAAGGAAATTAGCCAAGACCTCAGAAAAAAATGTAGACCTCCACAAGTCTGGTTCATCCTTGGGAGCAATTTCCAAACGCCTGAAGGTACCTCGCTCATCTGTAGAAACAATAGTAGGCAAGTATAAACACCATGGGACCACGCAGGCGTCATACCGCTCAGGAAGGAGACGCGTTCTGTCTCCTAGAGATGAACGTACTTTGGGTCGAAAAGTGCAATTCCATCCCAGAACAACAGCAAAGGACCTTGTGAAGATGCTGGAGGAAACAGGTACAAAATGGTCTATATCCACAGGCAAACGAGTCCTATATCGAAAAGTGGGATGCTCGCAAGCCGAAGAAAACCATCCCAACCGTGAAGCACAGCATCATGTTGTGGTTTTTTTTTGCTGCAGGAGGGTCTGGTGCACCACTAGAACACCTGGGAAGGACACTGCAGGGCAAATCGGTTTGCAATTTGAAGTGGTACATATGTGCGACAACCTACTAAATTCATAGTGACAGGTTGCACAAGTAAAGAAGGAGCATAGACTATTTCCCTGACCGGGAATTGAACCTGGGCCGCGGCGGTGAGAGCTGGTACATATGTGCGATAACCTTCCATATTCATAGTGACAGGTTGCACAAGTAAACATGTAGCAAAAGAGTAGTTCCCTGACCGGGAATCGAACCCGGGCCGCAGCGGTGAGAGCGCCGAATCCTAACCACTAGACCACCAGGGAAGGGTACTAGAGTGAAAATCGTTTCCCAGTGTGAGCTGGTACATACAGTTGAATTCGTAAGTTTCCATCCTCTTAGGCTGGAGTCATTAAAACCTGTTTGTCAACCCTCCACACATTTCTTGTTAACAAACTATAGTTTTGGCAGTCGGTTAGGACATCTACTTTGTGCACGACACAAGTCATTTTTCCAACAATTGTTTTCAGACTGATTATTTCACTTATAATTCAGTGTATCACAAATCCAGTGGGTCAGAAGTTTACATACACTAAGTTGTCTGTGCCTTTAAACAGTTTGGAAAATTCCCGAAAATGATGTCATGGCTTTAGAAGCTTCTGATAGGCTAATTGACATCCTTTGAGTCAATTGGAGGTGTACCTGTAGATGTATTTCAAGGCCTACCTTCAAACTCAGTGCCTCTTTGCTTGACTCCATGGGAAAACCAAAGGAAATCAGCCAAGACCTCAGAAAAAAATGTAGACCTCCACAAGTCTGGTTCATCCTTGGGAGCAATTTCCAAACGCCTGAAGGTACCTCGCTCATCTGTAGAAACAATAGTACGCAAGTATAAACACCATGGGACCACGCAGGCGTCATACCGCTCAGGAAGGAGACGCGTTCTGTCTCCTAGAGATGAACGTACTTTGGGTCGAAAAGTGCAATTCCATCCCAGAACAACAGCAAAGGACCTTGTGAAGATGCTGGAGGAAACAGGTACAAAATGGTCTATATCCACAGGCAAACGAGTCCTATATCGAAAAGTGGGATGCTCGCAAGCCGAAGAAAACCATCCCAACCGTGAAGCACAGCATCATGTTGTGGGGTTTTTTTTTTGCTGCAGGAGGGTCTGGTGCACCACTAGAACACCTGGGAAGGACACTGCAGGGCAAATCGGTTTGCAATTTGAAGTGGTACATATGTGCGACAACCTACTAAATTCATAGTGACAGGTTGCACAAGTAAAGAAGGAGCATAGACTATTTCCCTGACCGGGAATCGAACCCGGGCCGCGGCGGTGAGAGCGCCGAATCCTAACCACTAGACCACCAGGGAAGGGTACTACAGTGCAAATCGGTTCCCAGTGTGAGCTGGTACATATGTGCGATAACCTTCCATATTCATAGTGACAGGTTGCACAAGTAAACATGTAGCAAAAGAGTAGTTCCCTGACCGGGAATCGAACCCTGGCCGCAGCGGTGAGAGCGCCGAATCCTAACCACTAGACCACCAGGGAAGGGTACTAGAGTGAAAATCGTTTCCCAGTGTGAGCTGGTACATACAGTTGAAGTCGTAAGTTTCCATCCTCTTAGGCTGGAGTCATTAAAACCTGTTTGTCAACCCTCCACACATTTCTTGTTAACAAACTATAGTTTTGGCAGTCGGTTAGGACATCTACTTTGTGCATGACACAAGTCATTTTTCCAACAATTGTTTTCAGACCGATTATTTCACTTATAATTCAGTGTATCACAAATCCAGTGGGTCAGAAGTTTACATACACTAAGTTGTCTGTGCCTTTAAACAGTTTGGAAAATTCCCGAAAATGATGTCATGGCTTTAGAAGCTTCTGATAGGCTAATTGACATCCTTTGAGTCAATTGGAGGTGTACCTGTAGATGTATTTCAAGGCCTACCTTCAAACTCAGTGCCTCTTTGCTTGACTCCATGGGAAAACCAAAGGAAATCAGCCAAGACCTCAGAAAAAAATGTAGACCTCCACAAGTCTGGTTCATCCTTGGGAGCAATTTCCAAACGCCTGAAGGTACCTCGCTCATCTGTAGAAACAATAGTACGCAAGTATAAACACCATGGGACCACGCAGGCGTCATACCGCTCAGGAAGGAGACGCGTTCTGTCTCCTAGAGATGAACGTACTTTGGGTCGAAAAGTGCAATTCCATCCCAGAACAACAGCAAAGGACCTTGTGAAGATGCTGGAGGAAACAGGTACAAAATGGTCTATATCCACAGGCAAACGAGTCCTATATCGAAAAGTGGGATGCTCGCAAGCCGAAGAAAACCATCCCAACCGTGAAGCACAGCATCATGTTGTGGGGTTTTTTTTGCTGCAGGAGGGTCTGGTGCACCACTAGAACACCTGGGAAGGACACTGCAGGGCAAATCGGTTTGCAATTTGAAGTGGTACATATGTGCGACAACCTACTAAATTCATAGTGACAGGTTGCACAAGTAAAGAAGGAGCATAGACTATTTCACTGACCGGGAATCGAACCCGGGCCGCGGCGGTGAGAGCACCGAATCCTAACCACTAGACCACCAGGGAAGGGTACTACAGTGCAAATCGGTTCCCAGTGTGAGCTGGTACATATGTGCGATAACCTTCCATATTCATAGTGACAGGTTGCACAAGTAAACATGTAGCAAAAGAGTAGTTCCCTGACCGGGAATCGAACCCGGGCCGCGGCGGTGAGAGCGCCGAATCCTAACCACTAGACCACCAGGGAAGGGTACTAGAGTGAAAATCGTTTCCCAGTGTGAGCTGGTACATACAGTTGAAGTCGTAAGTTTCCATCCTCTTAGGCTGGAGTCATTAAAACCTGTTTGTCAACCCTCCACACATTTCTTGTTAACAAACTATAGTTTTGGCAGTCGGTTAGGACATCTACTTTGTGCATGACACAAGTCATTTTTCCAACAATTGTTTACAGACCGATTATTTCACTTATATTTCAGTGTATCACAAATCCAGTGGGTCAGAAGTTTACATACACTAAGTTGTCTGTGCCTTTAAACAGTTTGGAAAATTCCCGAAAATGATGTCATGGCTTTAGAAGCTTCTGATAGGCTAATTGACATCCTTTGAGTCAATTGGAGGTGTACCTGTAGATGTATTTCAAGGCCTACCTTCAAACTCAGTGCCTCTTTGCTTGACTCCATGGGAAAACCAAAGGAAATCAGCCAAGACCTCAGAAAAAAATGTAGACCTCCACAAGTCTGGTTCATCCTTGGGAGCAATTTCCAAACGCCTGAAGGTACCTCGCTCATCTGTAGAAACAATAGTACGCAAGTATAAACACCATGGGACCACGCAGGCGTCATACCGCTCAGGAAGGAGACGCGTTCTGTCTCCTAGAGATGAACGTACTTTGGGTCGAAAAGTGCAATTCCATCCCAGAACAACAGCAAAGGACCTTGTGAAGATGCTGGAGGAAACAGGTACAAAATGGTCTATATCCACAGGCAAACGAGTCCTATATCGAAAAGTGGGATGCTCGCAAGCCGAAGAAAACCATCCCAACCGTGAAGCACAGCATCATGTTGTGGGGTTTTTTTTGCTGCAGGAGGGTCTGGTGCACCACTAGAACACCTGGGAAGGACACTGCAGGGCAAATCGGTTTGCAATTTGAAGTGGTACATATGTGCGACAACCTACTAAATTCATAGTGACAGGTTGCACAAGTAAAGAAGGAGCATAGACTATTTCCCTGACCGGGAATCGAACCCGGGCCGCGGCGGTGAGAGCGCCGAATCCTAACCACTAGACCACCAGGGAAGGGTACTACAGTGCAAATCGGTTCCCAGTGTGAGCTGGTACATATGTGCGATAACCTTCCATATTCATAGTGACAGGTTGCACAAGTAAACATGTAGCAAAAGAGTAGTTCCCTGACCGGGAATCGAACCCTGGCCGCAGCGGTGAGAGCGCCGAATCCTAACCACTAGACCACCAGGGAAGGGTACTAGAGTGAAAATCGTTTCCCAGTGTGAGCTGGTACATACAGTTGAAGTCGTAAGTTTCCATCCTCTTAGGCTGGAGTCATTAAAACCTGTTTGTCAACCCTCCACACATTTCTTGTTAACAAACTATAGTTTTGGCAGTCGGTTAGGACATCTACTTTGTGCACGACACAAGTCATTTTTCCAACAATTGTTTTCAGACTGATTATTTCACTTATATTTCAGTGTATCACAAATCCAGTGGGTCAGAAGTTTACATACACTAAGTTGTCTGTGCCTTTAAACAGTTTGGAAAATTCCCGAAAATGATGTCATGGCTTTAGAAGCTTCTGATAGGCTAATTGACATCCTTTGAGTCAATTGGAGGTGTACCTGTAGATGTATTTCAAGGCCTACCTTCAAACTCAGTGCCTCTTTGCTTGACTCCATGGGAAAACCAAAGGAAATTAGCCAAGACCTCAGAAAAAAATGTAGACCTCCACAAGTCTGGTTCATCCTTGGGAGCAATTTCCAAACGCCTGAAGGTACCTCGCTCATCTGTAGAAACAATAGTACGCAAGTATAAACACCATGGGACCACGCAGGCGTCATACTGCTCAGGAAGGAGACGCGTTCTGTCTCCTAGAGATGAACGTACTTTGGGTCGAAAAGTGCAATTCCATCCCAGAACAACAGCAAAGGACCTTGTGAAGATGCTGGAGGAAACAGGTACAAAATGGTCTATATCCACAGGCAAACGAGTCCTATATCGAAAAGTGGGATGCTCGCAAGCCGAAGAAAACCATCCCAACCGTGAAGCACAGCATCATGTTGTGGGGTTTTTTTGCTGCAGGAGGGTCTGGTGCACCACTAGAACACCTGGGAAGGACACTGCAGGGCAAATCGGTTTGCAATTTGAAGTGGTACATATGTGCGACAACCTACTAAATTCATAGTGACAGGTTGCACAAGTAAAGAAGGAGCATAGACTATTTCCCTGACCGGGAATCGAACCCGGGCCGCGGCGGTGAGAGCACCGAATCCTAACCACTAGACCACCAGGGAAGGGTACTACAGTGCAAATCGGTTCCCAGTGTGAGCTGGTACATATGTGCGATAACCTTCCATATTCATAGTGACAGGTTGCACAAGTAAACATGTAGCAAAAGAGTAGTTCCCTGACCGGGAATCGAACCCGGGCCGCGGCGGTGAGAGCGCCGAATCCTAACCACTAGACCACCAGGGAAGGGTACTAGAGTGAAAATCGTTTCCCAGTGTGAGCTGGTACATACAGTTGAAGTCGTAAGTTTCCATCCTCTTAGGCTGGAGTCATTAAAACCTGTTTGTCAACCCTCCACACATTTCTTGTTAACAAACTATAGTTTTGGCAGTCGGTTAGGACATCTACTTTGTGCATGACACAAGTCATTTTTCCAACAATTGTTTTCAGACGGATTATTTCACTTATATTTCAGTGTATCACAAATCCAGTGGGTCAGAAGTTTACATACACTAAGTTGTCTGTGCCTTTAAACAGTTTGGAAAATTCCCGAAAATGATGTCATGGCTTTAGAAGCTTCTGATAGGCTAATTGACATCCTTTGAGTCAATTGGAGGTGTACCTGTAGATGTATTTCAAGGCCTACCTTCAAACTCAGTGCCTCTTTGCTTGACTCCATGGGAAAACCAAAGGAAATTAGCCAAGACCTCAGAAAAAAAATGTAGACCTCCACAAGTCTGGTTCATCCTTGGGAGCAATTTCCAAACGCCTGAAGGTACCTCGCTCATCTGTAGAAACAATAGTACGCAAGTATAAACACCATGGGACCACGCAGGCGTCATACTGCTCAGGAAGGAGACGCGTTCTGTCTCCTAGAGATGAACGTACTTTGGGTCGAAAAGTGCAATTCCATCCCAGAACAACAGCAAAGGACCTTGTGAAGATGCTGGAGGAAACAGGTACAAAATGGTCTATATCCACAGGCAAACGAGTCCTATATCGAAAAGTGGGATGCTCGCAAGCCGAAGAAAACCATCCCAACCGTGAAGCACAGCATCATGTTGTGGGGTTTTTTTGCTGCAGGAGGGTCTGGTGCACCACTAGAACACCTGGGAAGGACACTGCAGGGCAAATCGGTTTGCAATTTGAAGTGGTACATATGTGCGACAACCTACTAAATTCATAGTGACAGGTTGCACAAGTAAAGAAGGAGCATAGACTATTTCCCTGACCGGGAATCGAACCCGGGCCGCGGCGGTGAGAGCGCCGAATCCTAACCACTAGACCACCAGGGAAGGGTACTACAGTGCAAATCGGTTCCCAGTGTGAGCTGGTACATATGTGCGATAACCTTCCATATTCATAGTGACAGGTTGCACAAGTAAACATGTAGCAAAAGAGTAGTTCCCTGACCGGGAATCGAACCCGGGCCGCGGCGGTGAGAGCGCCGAATCCTAACCACTAGACCACCAGGGAAGGGTACTAGAGTGAAAATCGTTTCCCAGTGTGAGCTGGTACATACAGTTGAAGTCGTAAGTTTCCATCCTCTTAGGCTGGAGTCATTAAAACCTGTTTGTCAACCCTCCACACATTTCTTGTTAACAAACTATAGTTTTGGCAGTCGGTTAGGACATCTATTTTGTGCATGACACAAGTCATTTTTCCAACAATTGTTTTCAGACTGATTATTTCACTTATATTTCAGTGTATCACAAATCCAGTGGGTCAGAAGTTTACATACACTAAGTTGTCTGTGCCTTTAAACAGTTTGGAAAATTCCCGAAAATGATGTCATGGCTTTAGAAGCTTCTGATAGGCTAATTGACATCCTTTGAGTCAATTGGAGGTGTACCTGTAGATGTATTTCAAGGCCTACCTTCAAACTCAGTGCCTCTTTGCTTGACTCCATGGGAAAACCAAAGGAAATTAGCCAAGACCTCAGAAAAAAAAATGTAGACCTCCACAAGTCTGGTTCATCCTTGGGAGCAATTTCCAAACGCCTGAAGGTACCTCGCTCATCTGTAGAAACAATAGTACGCAAGTATAAACACCATGGGACCACGCAGGCGTCATACTGCTCAGGAAGGAGACGCGTTCTGTCTCCTAGAGATGAACGTACTTTGGGTCGAAAAGTGCAATTCCATCCCAGAACAACAGCAAAGGACCTTGTGAAGATGCTGGAGGAAACAGGTACAAAATGGTCTATATCCACAGGCAAACGAGTCCTATATCGAAAAGTGGGATGCTCGCAAGCCGAAGAAAACCATCCCAACCGTGAAGCACAGCATCATGTTGTGGGGTTTTTTGCTGCAGGAGGGTCTGGTGCACCACTAGAACACCTGGGAAGGACACTGCAGGGCAAATCGGTTTGCAATTTGAAGTGGTACATATGTGCGACAACCTACTAAATTCATAGTGACAGGTTGCACAAGTAAAGAAGGAGCATAGACTATTTCCCTGACCGGGAATCGAACCCGGGCCGCGGCGGTGAGAGCGCCGAATCCTAACCACTAGACCACCAGGGAAGGGTACTACAGTGCAAATCGGTTCCCAGTGTGAGCTGGTACATATGTGCGATAACCTTCCATATTCATAGTGACAGGTTGCACAAGTAAACATGTAGCAAAAGAGTAGTTCCCTGACCGGGAATCGAACCCGGGCCGCGGCGGTGAGAGCGCCGAATCCTAACCACTAGACCACCAGGGAAGGGTACTAGAGTGAAAATCGTTTCCCAGTGTGAGCTGGTACATACAGTTGAATTCGTAAGTTTCCATCCTCTTAGGCTGGAGTCATTAAAACCTGTTTGTCAACCCTCCACACATTTCTTGTTAACAAACTATAGTTTTGGCAGTCGGTTAGGACATCTATTTTGTGCATGACACAAGTCATTTTTCCAACAATTGTTTTCAGACGGATTATTTCACTTATATTTCAGTGTATCACAAATCCAGTGGGTCAGAAGTTTACATACACTAAGTTGTCTGTGCCTTTAAACAGTTTGGAAAATTCCCGAAAATGATGTCATGGCTTTAGAAGCTTCTGATAGGCTAATTGACATCCTTTGAGTCAATTGGAGGTGTACCTGTAGATGTATTTCAAGGCCTACCTTCAAACTCAGTGCCTCTTTGCTTGACTCCATGGGAAAACCAAAGGAAATTAGCCAAGACCTCAGAAAAAAATGTAGACCTCCACAAGTCTGGTTCATCCTTGGGAGCAATTTCCAAACGCCTGAAGGTACCTCGCTCATCTGTAGAAACAATAGTACGCAAGTATAAACACCATGGGACCACGCAGGCGTCATACTGCTCAGGAAGGAGACGCGTTCTGTCTCCTAGAGATGAACGTACTTTGGGTCGAAAAGTGCAATTCCATCCCAGAACAACAGCAAAGGACCTTGTGAAGATGCTGGAGGAAACAGGTACAAAATGGTCTATATCCACAGGCAAACGAGTCCTATATCGAAAAGTGGGATGCTCGCAAGCCGAAGAAAACCATCCCAACCGTGAAGCACAGCATCATGTTGTGGGGTTTTTTTTTTGCTGCAGGAGGGTCTGGTGCACCACTAGAACACCTGGGAAGGACACTGCAGGGCAAATCGGTTTGCAATTTGAAGTGGTACATATGTGCGACAACCTACTAAATTCATAGTGACAGGTTGCACAAGTAAAGAAGGAGCATAGACTATTTCCCTGACCGGGAATCGAACCCGGGCCGCGGCGGTGAGAGCGCCGAATCCTAACCACTAGACCACCAGGGAAGGGTACTAGAGTGAAAATCGTTTCCCAGTGTGAGCTGGTACATACAGTTGAATTCGTAAGTTTCCATCCTCTTAGGCTGGAGTCATTAAAACCTGTTTGTCAACCCTCCACACATTTCTTGTTAACAAACTATAGTTTTGGCAGTCGGTTAGGACATCTATTTTGTGCATGACACAAGTCATTTTTCCAACAATTGTTTTCAGACGGATTATTTCACTTATATTTCAGTGTATCACAAATCCAGTGGGTCAGAAGTTTACATACACTAAGTTGTCTGTGCCTTTAAACAGTTTGGAAAATTCCCGAAAATGATGTCATGGCTTTAGAAGCTTCTGATAGGCTAATTGACATCCTTTGAGTCAATTGGAGGTGTACCTGTAGATGTATTTCAAGGCCTACCTTCAAACTCAGTGCCTCTTTGCTTGACTCCATGGGAAAACCAAAGGAAATTAGCCAAGACCTCAGAAAAATGTAGACCTCCACAAGTCTGGTTCATCCTTGGGAGCAATTTCCAAACGCCTGAAGGTACCTCGCTCATCTGTAGAAACAATAGTACGCAAGTATAAACACCATGGGACCACGCAGGCGTCATACCGCTCAGGAAGGAGACGCGTTCTGTCTCCTAGAGATGAACGTACTTTGGGTCGAAAAGTGCAATTCCATCCCAGAACAACAGCAAAGGACCTTGTGAAGATGCTGGAGGAAACAGGTACAAAATGGTCTATATCCACAGGCAAACGAGTCCTATATCGAAAAGTGGGATGCTCGCAAGCCGAAGAAAACCATCCCAACCGTGAAGCACAGCATCATGTTGTGGGGGTTTTTTGCTGCAGGAGGGTCTGGTGCACCACTAGAACACCTGGGAAGGACACTGCAGGGCAAATCGGTTTGCAATTTGAAGTGGTACATATGTGCGACAACCTACTAAATTCATAGTGACAGGTTGCACAAGTAAAGAAGGAGCATAGACTATTTCCCTGACCGGGAATAGAACCCGGGCCGCGGCGGTGAGAGCGCTGAATCCTAACCACTAGACCACCAGGGAAGGGTACTAGAGTGAAAATCGTTTCCCAGTGTGAGCTGGTACATACAGTTGAATTTGTAAGTTTCCATCCTCTTAGGCTGGAGTCATTAAAACCTGTTTGTCAACCCTCCACACATTTCTTGTTAACAAACTATAGTTTTGGCAGTCGGTTAGGACATCTACTTTGTGCATGACACAAGTCATTTTTCCAACAATTGTTTACAGACCGATTATTTCACTTATATTTCAGTGTATCACAAATCCAGTGGGTCAGAAGTTTACATACACTAAGTTGTCTGTGCCTTTAAACAGTTTGGAAAATTCCCGAAAATGATGTCATGGCTTTAGAAGCTTCTGATAGGCTAATTGACATCCTTTGAGTCAATTGGAGGTGTACCTGTAGATGTATTTCAAGGCCTACCTTCAAACTCAGTGCCTCTTTGCTTGACTCCATGGGAAAACCAAAGGAAATTAGCCAAGACCTCAGAAAAAAATGTAGACCTCCACAAGTCTGGTTCATCCTTGGGAGCAATTTCCAAACGCCTGAAGGTACCTCGCTCATCTGTAGAAACAATAGTACGCAAGTATAAACACCATGGGACCACGCAGGCGTCATACCGCTCAGGAAGGAGACGCGTTCTGTCTCCTAGAGATGAACGTACTTTGGGTCGAAAAGTGCAATTCCATCCCAGAACAACAGCAAAGGACCTTGTGAAGATGCTGGAGGAAACAGGTACAAAATGGTCTATATCCACAGGCAAACGAGTCCTATATCGAAAAGTGGGATGCTCGCAAGCCGAAGAAAACCATCCCAACCGTGAAGCACAGCATCATGTTGTGGGGTTTTTTTGCTGCAGGAGGGTCTGGTGCACCACTAGAACACCTGGGAAGGACACTGCAGGGCAAATCGGTTTGCAATTTGAAGTGGTACATATGTGCGACAACCTACTAAATTCATAGTGACAGGTTGCACAAGTAAAGAAGGAGCATAGACTATTTCCCTGACCGGGAATCGAACCCGGGCCGCGGCGGTGAGAGCGCCGAATCCTAACCACTAGACCACCAGGGAAGGGTACTACAGTGCAAATCGGTTCCCAGTGTGAGCTGGTACATATGTGCGATAACCTTCCATATTCATAGTGACAGGTTGCACAAGTAAACATGTAGCAAAAGAGTAGTTCCCTGACCGGGAATCGAACCCGGGCCGCGGCGGTGAGAGCGCCGAATCCTAACCACTAGACCACCAGGGAAGGGTACTAGAGTGAAAATCGTTTCCCAGTGTGAGCTGGTACATACAGTTGAAGTCGTAAGTTTCCATCCTCTTAGGCTGGAGTCATTAAAACCTGTTTGTCAACCCTCCACACATTTCTTGTTAACAAACTATAGTTTTGGCAGTCGGTTAGGACATCTACTTTGTGCATGACACAAGTCATTTTTCCAACAATTGTTTACAGACCGATTATTTCACTTATATTTCAGTGTATCACAAATCCAGTGGGTCAGAAGTTTACATACACTAAGTTGTCTGTGCCTTTAAACAGTTTGGAAAATTCCCGAAAATGATGTCATGGCTTTAGAAGCTTCTGATAGGCTAATTGACATCCTTTGAGTCAATTGGAGGTGTACCTGTAGATGTATTTCAAGGCCTACCTTCAAACTCAGTGCCTCTTTGCTTGACTCCATGGGAAAACCAAAGGAAATTAGCCAAGACCTCAGAAAAAAATGTAGACCTCCACAAGTCTGGTTCATCCTTGGGAGCAATTTCCAAACGCCTGAAGGTACCTCGCTCATCTGTAGAAACAATAGTACGCAAGTATAAACACCATGGGACCACGCAGGCGTCATACCGCTCAGGAAGGAGACGCGTTCTGTCTCCTAGAGATGAACGTACTTTGGGTCGAAAAGTGCAATTCCATCCCAGAACAACAGCAAAGGACCTTGTGAAGATGCTGGAGGAAACAGGTACAAAATGGTCTATATCCACAGGCAAACGAGTCCTATATCGAAAAGTGGGATGCTCGCAAGCCGAAGAAAACCATCCCAACCGTGAAGCACAGCATCATGTTGTGGGGTTTTTTTGCTGCAGGAGGGTCTGGTGCACCACTAGAACACCTGGGAAGGACACTGCAGGGCAAATCGGTTTGCAATTTGAAGTGGTACATATGTGCGACAACCTACTAAATTCATAGTGACAGGTTGCACAAGTAAAGAAGGAGCATAGACTATTTCCCTGACCAGGAATCGAACCCGGGCTGCGGCGGTGAGAGCGCCGAATCCTAACCACTAGACCACCAGGGAAGGGTACTACAGTGCAAATCGGTTCCCAGTGTGAGCTGGTACATATGTGCGATAACCTTCCATATTCATAGTGACAGGTTGCACAAGTAAACATGTAGCAAAAGAGTAGTTCCCTGACCGGGAATCGAACCCGGGCCGCGGCGGTGAGAGCGCCGAATCCTAACCACTAGACCACCAGGGAAGGGTACTAGAGTGAAAATCGTTTCCCAGTGTGAGCTGGTACATACAGTTGAAGTCGTAAGTTTCCATCCTCTTAGGCTGGAGTCATTAAAACCTGTTTGTCAACCCTCCACACATTTCTTGTTAACAAACTATAGTTTTGGCAGTCGGTTAGGACATCTACTTTGTGCATGACACAAGTCATTTTTCCAACAATTGTTTTCAGACCGATTATTTCACTTATAATTCAGTGTATCACAAATCCAGTGGGTCAGAAGTTTACATACACTAAGTTGTCTGTGCCTTTAAACAGTTTGGAAAATTCCCGAAAATGATGTCATGGCTTTAGAAGCTTCTGATAGGCTAATTGACATCCTTTGAGTCAATTGGAGGTGTACCTGTAGATGTATTTCAAGGCCTACCTTCAAACTCAGTGCCTCTTTGCTTGACTCCATGGGAAAACCAAAGGAAATTAGCCAAGACCTCAGAAAAAAATGTAGACCTCCACAAGTCTGGTTCATCCTTGGGAGCAATTTCCAAACGCCTGAAGGTACCTCGCTCATCTGTAGAAACAATAGTACGCAAGTATAAACACCATGGGACCACGCAGGCGTCATACCGCTCAGGAAGGAGACGCGTTCTGTCTCCTAGAGATGAACGTACTTTGGGTCGAAAAGTGCAATTCCATCCCAGAACAACAGCAAAGGACCTTGTGAAGATGCTGGAGGAAACAGGTACAAAATGGTCTATATCCACAGGCAAACGAGTCCTATATCGAAAAGTGGGATGCTCGCAAGCCGAAGAAAACCATCCCAAACGTGAAGCACAGCATCATGTTGTGGGTTTTTTTTGCTGCAGGAGGGTCTGGTGCACCACTAGAACACCTGGGAAGGACACTGCAGGGCAAATTGGTTTGCAATTTGAAGTGGTACATATGTGCGACAACCTACTAAATTCATAGTGACAGGTTGCACAAGTAAAGAAGGAGCATAGACTATTTCCCTGACCGGGAATCGAACCCGGGCCGCGGCGGTGAGAGCGCCGAATCCTAACCACTAGACCACCAGGGAAGGGTACTACAGTGCAAATCGGTTCCCAGTGTGAGCTGGTACATATGTGCGATAACCTTCCATATTCATAGTGACAGGTTGCACAAGTAAACATGTAGCAAAAGAGTAGTTCCCTGACCGGGAATCGAACCCGGGCCGCGGCGGTGAGAGCGCCGAATCCTAACCACTAGACCACCAGGGAAGGGTACTAGAGTGAAAATCGTTTCCCAGTGTGAGCTGGTACATACAGTTGAAGTCGTAAGTTTCCATCCTCTTAGGCTGGAGTCATTAAAACCTGTTTGTCAACCCTCCACACATTTCTTGTTAACAAACTATAGTTTTGGCAGTCGGTTAGGACATCTACTTTGTGCATGACACAAGTCATTTTTCCAACAATTGTTTTCAGACCGATTATTTCACTTATATTTCAGTGTATCACAAATCCAGTGGGTCAGAAGTTTACATACACTAAGTTGTCTGTGCCTTTAAACAGTTTGGAAAATTCCCGAAAATGATGTCATGGCTTTAGAAGCTTCTGATAGGCTAATTGACATCCTTTGAGTCAATTGGAGGTGTACCTGTAGATGTATTTCAAGGCCTACCTTCAAACTCAGTGCCTCTTTGCTTGACTCCATGGGAAAACCAAAGGAAATTAGCCAAGACCTCAGAAAAAAAATGTAGACCTCCACAAGTCTGGTTCATCCTTGGGAGCAATTTCCAAACGCCTGAAGGTACCTCGCTCATCTGTAGAAACAATAGTACGCAAGTATAAACACCATGGGACCACGCAGGCGTCATACCGCTCAGGAAGGAGACGCGTTCTGTCTCCTAGAGATGAACGTACTTTGGGTCGAAAAGTGCAATTCCATCCCAGAACAACAGCAAAGGACCTTGTGAAGATGCTGGAGGAAACAGGTACAAAATGGTCTATATCCACAGGCAAACGAGTCCTATATCGAAAAGTGGGATGCTCGCAAGCCGAAGAAAACCATCCCAAACGTGAAGCACAGCATCATGTTGTGTTTTTTTTTGCTGCAGGAGGGTCTGGTGCACCACTAGAACACCTGGGAAGGACACTGCAGGGCAAATTGGTTTGCAATTTGAAGTGGTACATATGTGCCACAACCTACTAAATTCATAGTGACAGGTTGCACAAGTAAAGAAGGAGCATAGACTATTTCCCTGACCGGGAATCGAACCCGGGCCGCGGCGGTGAGAGCGCCGAATCCTAACCACTAGACCACCAGGGAAGGGTACTACAGTGCAAATCGGTTCCCAGTGTGAGCTGGTACATATGTGCGATAACCTTCCATATTCATAGTGACAGGTTGCACAAGTAAACATGTAGCAAAAGAGTAGTTCCCTGACCGGGAATCGAACCCGGGCCGCGGCGGTGAGAGCGCCGAATCCTAACCACTAGACCACCAGGGAAGGGTACTAGAGTGAAAATCGTTTCCCAGTGTGAGCTGGTACATACAGTTGAAGTCGTAAGTTTCCATCCTCTTAGGCTGGAGTCATTAAAACCTGTTTGTCAACCCTCCACACATTTCTTGTTAACAAACTATAGTTTTGGCAGTCGGTTAGGACATCTACTTTGTGCATGACACAAGTCATTTTTCCAACAATTGTTTACAGACCGATTATTTCACTTATATTTCAGTGTATCACAAATCCAGTGGGTCAGAAGTTTACATACACTAAGTTGTCTGTGCCTTTAAACAGTTTGGAAAATTCCCGAAAATGATGTCATGGCTTTAGAAGCTTCTGATAGGCTAATTGACATCCTTTGAGTCAATTGGAGGTGTACCTGTAGATGTATTTCAAGGCCTACCTTCAAACTCAGTGCCTCTTTGCTTGACTCCATGGGAAAACCAAAGGAAATTAGCCAAGACCTCAGAAAAAAATGTAGACCTCCACAAGTCTGGTTCATCCTTGGGAGCAATTTCCAAACGCCTGAAGGTACCTCGCTCATCTGTAGAAACAATAGTACGCAAGTATAAACACCATGGGACCACGCAGGCGTCATACCGCTCAGGAAGGAGACGCGTTCTGTCTCCTAGAGATGAACGTACTTTGGGTCGAAAAGTGCAATTCCATCCCAGAACAACAGCAAAGGACCTTGTGAAGATGCTGGAGGAAACAGGTACAAAATGGTCTATATCCACAGGCAAACGAGTCCTATATCGAAAAGTGGGATGCTCGCAAGCGAAGAAAACCATCCCAACCGAAAAGCACAGCATCATGTTGTGGGTTTTTTTTGCTGCAGGAGGGTCTGGTGCACCACTAGAACACCTGGGAAGGACACTGCAGGGCAAATTGGTTTGCAATTTGAAGTGGTACATATGTGCGACAACCTACTAAATTCATAGTGACAGGTTGCACAAGTAAAGAAGGAGCATAGACTATTTCCCTGACCAGGAATCGAACCCGGGCCGCGGCGGTGAGAGCGCCGAATCCTAACCACTAGACCACCAGGGAAGGGTACTACAGTGCAAATCGGTTCCCAGTGTGAGCTGGTACATATGTGCGATAACCTTCCATATTCATAGTGACAGGTTGCACAAGTAAACATGTAGCAAAAGAGTAGTTCCCTGACCGGGAATCGAACCCGGGCCGCGGCGGTGAGAGCGCCGAATCCTAACCACTAGACCACCAGGGAAGGGTACTAGAGTGAAAATCGTTTCCCAGTGTGAGCTGGTACATACAGTTGAAGTCGTAAGTTTCCATCCTCTTAGGCTGGAGTCATTAAAACCTGTTTGTCAACCCTCCACACATTTCTTGTTAACAAACTATAGTTTTGGCAGTCGGTTAGGACATCTACTTTGTGCACGACACAAGTCATTTTTCCAACAATTGTTTTCAGACTGATTATTTCACTTATATTTCAGTGTATCACAAATCCAGTGGGTCAGAAGTTTACATACACTAAGTTGTCTGTGCCTTTAAACAGTTTGGAAAATTCCCGAAAATGATGTCATGGCTTTAGAAGCTTCTGATAGGCTAATTGACATCCTTTGAGTCAATTGGAGGTGTACCTGTAGATGTATTTCAAGGCCTACCTTCAAACTCAGTGCCTCTTTGCTTGACTCCATGGGAAAACCAAAGGAAATTAGCCAAGACCTCAGAAAAAAATGTAGACCTCCACAAGTCTGGTTCATCCTTGGGAGCAATTTCCAAACGCCTGAAGGTACCTCGCTCATCTGTAGAAACAATAGTACGCAAGTATAAACACCATGGGACCACGCAGGCGTCATACCGCTCAGGAAGGAGACGCGTTCTGTCTCCTAGAGATGAACGTACTTTGGGTCGAAAAGTGCAATTCCATCCCAGAACAACAGCAAAGGACCTTGTGAAGATGCTGGAGGAAACAGGTACAAAATGGTCTATATCCACAGGCAAACGAGTCCTATATCGAAAAGTGGGATGCTCGCAAGCCGAAGAAAACCATCCCAAACGTGAAGCACAGCATCATGTTGTGTTTTTTTTTGCTGCAGGAGGGTCTGGTGCACCACTAGAACACCTGGGAAGGACACTGCAGGGCAAATTGGTTTGCAATTTGAAGTGGTACATATGTGCGACAACCTACTAAATTCATAGTGACAGGTTGCACAAGTAAAGAAGGAGCATAGACTATTTCCCTGACCAGGAATCGAACCCGGGCTGCGGCGGTGAGAGCGCCGAATCCTAACCACTAGACCACCAGGGAAGGGTACTACAGTGCAAATCGGTTCCCAGTGTGAGCTGGTACATATGTGCGATAACCTTCCATATTCATAGTGACAGGTTGCACAAGTAAACATGTAGCAAAAGAGTAGTTCCCTGACCGGGAATCGAACCCGGGCCGCGGCGGTGAGAGCGCCGAATCCTAACCACTAGACCACCAGGGAAGGGTACTAGAGTGAAAATCGTTTCCCAGTGTGAGCTGGTACATACAGTTGAAGTCGTAAGTTTCCATCCTCTTAGGCTGGAGTCATTAAAACCTGTTTGTCAACCCTCCACACATTTCTTGTTAACAAACTATAGTTTTGGCAGTCGGTTAGGACATCTACTTTGTGCATGACACAAGTCATTTTTCCAACAATTGTTTTCAGACCGATTATTTCACTTATAATTCAGTGTATCACAAATCCAGTGGGTCAGAAGTTTACATACACTAAGTTGTCTGTGCCTTTAAACAGTTTGGAAAATTCCCGAAAATGATGTCATGGCTTTAGAAGCTTCTGATAGGCTAATTGACATCCTTTGAGTCAATTGGAGGTGTACCTGTAGATGTATTTCAAGGCCTACCTTCAAACTCAGTGCCTCTTTGCTTGACTCCATGGGAAAACCAAAGGAAATTAGCCAAGACCTCAGAAAAAAATGTAGACCTCCACAAGTCTGGTTCATCCTTGGGAGCAATTTCCAAACGCCTGAAGGTACCTCGCTCATCTGTAGAAACAATAGTACGCAAGTATAAACACCATGGGACCACGCAGGCGTCATACCGCTCAGGAAGGAGACGCGTTCTGTCTCCTAGAGATGAACGTACTTTGGGTCGAAAAGTGCAATTCCATCCCAGAACAACAGCAAAGGACCTTGTGAAGATGCTGGAGGAAACAGGTACAAAATGGTCTATATCCACAGGCAAACGAGTCCTATATCGAAAAGTGGGATGCTCGCAAGCCGAAGAAAAGCACAGCATCATGTTGTGGGTTTTTTTTGCTGCAGGAGGGTCTGGTGCACCACTAGAACACCTGGGAAGGACACTGCAGGGCAAATTGGTTTGCAATTTGAAGTGGTACATATGTGCGACAACCTACTAAATTCATAGTGACAGGTTGCACAAGTAAAGAAGGAGCATAGACTATTTCCCTGACCAGGAATCGAACCCGGGCCGCGGCGGTGAGAGCGCCGAATCCTAACCACTAGACCACCAGGGAAGGGTACTACAGTGCAAATCGGTTCCCAGTGTGAGCTGGTACATATGTGCGATAACCTTCCATATTCATAGTGACAGGTTGCACAAGTAAACATGTAGCAAAAGAGTAGTTCCCTGACCGGGAATCGAACCCGGGCCGCGGCGGTGAGAGCGCCGAATCCTAACCACTAGACCACCAGGGAAGGGTACTAGAGTGAAAATCGTTTCCCAGTGTGAGCTGGTACATACAGTTGAAGTCGTAAGTTTCCATCCTCTTAGGCTGGAGTCATTAAAACCTGTTTGTCAACCCTCCACACATTTCTTGTTAACAAACTATAGTTTTGGCAGTCGGTTAGGACATCTACTTTGTGCATGACACAAGTCATTTTTCCAACAATTGTTTTCAGACCGATTATTTCACTTATAATTCAGTGTATCACAAATCCAGTGGGTCAGAAGTTTACATACACTAAGTTGTCTGTGCCTTTAAACAGTTTGGAAAATTCCCGAAAATGATGTCATGGCTTTAGAAGCTTCTGATAGGCTAATTGACATCCTTTGAGTCAATTGGAGGTGTACCTGTAGATGTATTTCAAGGCCTACCTTCAAACTCAGTGCCTCTTTGCTTGACTCCATGGGAAAACCAAAGGAAATTAGCCAAGACCTCAGAAAAAAATGTAGACCTCCACAAGTCTGGTTCATCCTTGGGAGCAATTTCCAAACGCCTGAAGGTACCTCGCTCATCTGTAGAAACAATAGTACGCAAGTATAAACACCATGGGACCACGCAGGCGTCATACCGCTCAGGAAGGAGACGCGTTCTGTCTCCTAGAGATGAACGTACTTTGGGTCGAAAAGTGCAATTCCATCCCAGAACAACAGCAAAGGACCTTGTGAAGATGCTGGAGGAAACAGGTACAAAATGGTCTATATCCACAGGCAAACGAGTCCTATATCGAAAAGTGGGATGCTCGCAAGCCGAAGAAAACCATCCCAAACGTGAAGCACAGCATCATGTTGTGTTTTTTTTTTGCTGCAGGAGGGTCTGGTGCACCACTAGAACACCTGGGAAGGACACTGCAGGGCAAATTGGTTTGCAATTTGAAGTGGTACATATGTGCGACAACCTACTAAATTCATAGTGACAGGTTGCACAAGTAAAGAAGGAGCATAGACTATTTCCCTGACCGGGAATCGAACCCGGGCGCGGCGGTGAGAGCGCCGAATCCTAACCACTAGACCACCAGGGAAGGGTACTACAGTGCAAATCGGTTCCCAGTGTGAGCTGGTACATATGTGCGATAACCTTCCATATTCATAGTGACAGGTTGCACAAGTAAACATGTAGCAAAAGAGTAGTTCCCTGACCGGGAATCGAACCCGGGCCGCGGCGGTGAGAGCGCCGAATCCTAACCACTAGACCACCAGGGAAGGGTACTAGAGTGAAAATCGTTTCCCAGTGTGAGCTGGTACATACAGTTGAAGTCGTAAGTTTCCATCCTCTTAGGCTGGAGTCATTAAAACCTGTTTGTCAACCCTCCACACATTTCTTGTTAACAAACTATAGTTTTGGCAGTCGGTTAGGACATCTACTTTGTGCATGACACAAGTCATTTTTCCAACAATTGTTTTCAGACCGATTATTTCACTTATAATTCAGTGTATCACAAATCCAGTGGGTCAGAAGTTTACATACACTAAGTTGTCTGTGCCTTTAAACAGTTTGGAAAATTCCCGAAAATGATGTCATGGCTTTAGAAGCTTCTGATAGGCTAATTGACATCCTTTGAGTCAATTGGAGGTGTACCTGTAGATGTATTTCAAGGCCTACCTTCAAACTCAGTGCCTCTTTGCTTGACTCCATGGGAAAACCAAAGGAAATTAGCCAAGACCTCAGAAAAAAATGTAGACCTCCACAAGTCTGGTTCATCCTTGGGAGCAATTTCCAAACGCCTGAAGGTACCTCGCTCATCTGTAGAAACAATAGTACGCAAGTATAAACACCATGGGACCACGCAGGCGTCATACCGCTCAGGAAGGAGACGCGTTCTGTCTCCTAGAGATGAACGTACTTTGGGTCGAAAAGTGCAATTCCATCCCAGAACAACAGCAAAGGACCTTGTGAAGATGCTGGAGGAAACAGGTACAAAATGGTCTATATCCACAGGCAAACGAGTCCTATATCGAAAAGTGGGATGCTCGCAAGCCGAAGAAAACCATCCCAACCGTGAAGCACAGCATCATGTTGTGGGGTTTTTTTGCTGCAGGAGGGTCTGGTGCACCACTAGAACACCTGGGAAGGACACTGCAGGGCAAATCGGTTTGCAATTTGAAGTGGTACATATGTGCGACAACCTACTAAATTCATAGTGACAGGTTGCACAAGTAAAGAAGGAGCATAGACTATTTCCCTGACCGGGAATCGAACCCGGCCGCGGCGGTGAGAGCGCCGAATCCTAACCACTAGACCACCAGGGAAGGGTACTACAGTGCAAATCGGTTCCCAGTGTGAGCTGGTACATATGTGCGATAACCTTCCATATTCATAGTGACAGGTTGCACAAGTAAACATGTAGCAAAAGACTAGTTCCCTGACCGGGAATCGAACCCGGGCCGCGGCGGTGAGAGCGCCGAATCCTAACCACTAGACCACCAGGGAAGGGTACTACAGTGCAAATCGGTTCCCAGTGTGAGCTGGTACATATGTGCGATAACCTTCCATATTCATAGTGACAGGTTGCACAAGTAAACATGTAGCAAAAGAGTAGTTCCCTGACCGGGAATCGAACCCGGGCCGCGGCGGTGAGAGCGCCGAATCCTAACCACTAGACCACCAGGGAAGGGTACTAGAGTGAAAATCGTTTCCCAGTGTGAGCTGGTACATACAGTTGAAGTCGTAAGTTTCCATCCTCTTAGGCTGGAGTCATTAAAACCTGTTTGTCAACCCTCCACACATTTCTTGTTAACAAACTATAGTTTTGGCAGTCGGTTAGGACATCTACTTTGTGCATGACACAAGTCATTTTTCCAACAATTGTTTTCAGACCGATTATTTCACTTATAATTCAGTGTATCACAAATCCAGTGGGTCAGAAGTTTACATACACTAAGTTGTCTGTGCCTTTAAACAGTTTGGAAAATTCCCGAAAATGATGTCATGGCTTTAGAAGCTTCTGATAGGCTAATTGACATCCTTTGAGTCAATTGGAGGTGTACCTGTAGATGTATTTCAAGGCCTACCTTCAAACTCAGTGCCTCTTTGCTTGACTCCATGGGAAAACCAAAGGAAATTAGCCAAGACCTCAGAAAAAAAAATGTAGACCTCCACAAGTCTGGTTCATCCTTGGGAGCAATTTCCAAACGCCTGAAGGTACCTCGCTCATCTGTAGAAACAATAGTACGCAAGTATAAACACCATGGGACCACGCAGGCGTCATACCGCTCAGGAAGGAGACGCGTTCTGTCTCCTAGAGATGAACGTACTTTGGGTCGAAAAGTGCAATTCCATCCCAGAACAACAGCAAAGGACCTTGTGAAGATGCTGGAGGAAACAGGTACAAAATGGTCTATATCCACAGGCAAACGAGTCCTATATCGAAAAGTGGGATGCTCGCAAGCCGAAGAAAACCATCCCAACCGTGAAGCACAGCATCATGTTGTGGGGTTTTTTTGCTGCAGGAGGGTCTGGTGCACCACTAGAACACCTGGGAAGGACACTGCAGGGCAAATCGGTTTGCAATTTGAAGTGGTACATATGTGCGACAACCTACTAAATTCATAGTGACAGGTTGCACAAGTAAAGAAGGAGCATAGACTATTTCCCTGACCGGGAATCGAACCCGGGCTGCGGCGGTGAGAGCGCCGAATCCTAACCACTAGACCACCAGGGAAGGGTACTAGAGTGAAAATCGTTTCCCAGTGTGAGCTGGTACATACAGTTGAATTCGTAAGTTTCCATCCTCTTAGGCTGGAGTCATTAAAACCTGTTTGTCAACCCTCCACACATTTCTTGTTAACAAACTATAGTTTTGGCAGTCGGTTAGGACATCTATTTTGTGCATGACACAAGTCATTTTTCCAACAATTGTTTTCAGACCGATTATTTCACTTATAATTCAGTGTATCACAAATCCAGTGGGTCAGAAGTTTACATACACTAAGTTGTCTGTGCCTTTAAACAGTTTGGAAAATTCCCGAAAATGATGTCATGGCTTTAGAAGCTTCTGATAGGCTAATTGACATCCTTTGAGTCAATTGGAGGTGTACCTGTAGATGTATTTCAAGGCCTACCTTCAAACTCAGTGCCTCTTTGCTTGACTCCATGGGAAAACCAAAGGAAATTAGCCAAGACCTCAGAAAAAAATGTAGACCTCCACAAGTCTGGTTCATCCTTGGGAGCAATTTCCAAACGCCTGAAGGTACCTCGCTCATCTGTAGAAACAATAGTACGCAAGTATAAACACCATGGGACCACGCAGGCGTCATACCGCTCAGGAAGGAGACGCGTTCTGTCTCCTAGAGATGAACGTACTTTGGGTCGAAAAGTGCAATTCCATCCCAGAACAACAGCAAAGGACCTTGTGAAGATGCTGGAGGAAACAGGTACAAAATGGTCTATATCCACAGGCAAACGAGTCCTATATCGAAAAGTGGGATGCTCGCAAGCCGAAGAAAACCATCCCAACCGTGAAGCACAGCATCATGTTGTGGGGGTTTTTTTTGCTGCAGGAGGGTCTGGTGCACCACTAGAACACCTGGGAAGGACACTGCAGGGCAAATCGGTTTGCAATTTGAAGTGGTACATATGTGCGACAACCTACTAAATTCATAGTGACAGGTTGCACAAGTAAAGAAGGAGCATAGACTATTTCCCTGAACGGGAATCGAACCCGGGCCACGGCGGTGAGAGCGCTGAATCCTAACCACTAGACCACCAGGGAAGGGTACTACAGTGCAAATCGGTTCCCAGTGTGAGCTGGTACATATGTGCGATAACCTTCCATATTCATAGTGACAGGTTGCACAAGTAAACATGTAGCAAAAGAGTAGTTCCCTGACCGGGAATCGAACCCGGGCCGGTGAGAGCGCCGAATCCTAACCACTAGACCACCAGGGAAGGGTACTAGAGTGAAAATCATTTCCCAGTGTGAGCTGGTACATACAGTTGAAGTCGTAAGTTTCCATCCTCTTAGGCTGGAGTCATTAAAACCTGTTTGTCAACCCTCCACACATTTCTTGTTAACAAACTATAGTTTTGGCAGTCGGTTAGGACATCTACTTTGTGCATGACACAAGTCATTTTTCCAACAATTGTTTTCAGACCGATTGTTTCACTTATAATTCAGTGTATCACAAATCCAGTGGGTCAGAAGTTTACATACACTAAGTTGTCTGTGCCTTTAAACAGTTTGGAAAATTCCCGAAAATGATGTCATGGCTTTAGAAGCTTCTGATAGGCTAATTGACATCCTTTGAGTCAATTGGAGGTGCACCTGTAGATGTATTTCAAGGCCTACCTTCAAACTCAGTGCCTCTTTGCTTGACTCCATGGGAAAACCAAAGGAAATCAGCCAAGACCTCAGAAAAAAAATGTAGACCTCCACAAGTCTGGTTCATCCTTGGGAGTAATTTCCAAACGCCTGAAGGTACCTCGCTCATCTGTAGAAACAATAGTAGGCAAGTATAAACACCATGGGACCACGCAGGCGTCATACCGCTCAGGAAGGAGACGCGTTCTGTCTCCTAGAGATGAACGTACTTTGGGTCGAAAAGTGCAATTCCATCCCAGAACAACAGCAAAGGACATTGTGAAGATGCTGGAGGAAACAGGTACAAAATGGTCTATATCCACAGGCAAACGAGTCCTATATCGAAAAGTGGGATGCTCGCAAGCCGAAGAAAACCATCCCAACCGTGAAGCACAGCATCATGTTGTGGGGGTTTTTTGCTGCAGGAGGGTCTGGTGCACCACTAGAACACCTGGGAAGGACACTGCAGGGCAAATCGGTTTGCAATTTGAAGTGGTACATACAGTATGTGCGATAACTGACTAAATTCATTGTGACAGGTTGCATCAGTAAACAAGGAGCAAAATACTTGTTTCCTGATCAGGAATCAAACCCTGGCTACAGTGGTGAGACTGACAAAGCCTAACCACTAGACCACCAGGGAAGGATAAAGTTTATGAATCTGTTCACAATATGAAATGGTAAAGTTACTGTATGTTTAATGTCCTGCAGAAATCATTTTCAAAGCTACATGGAACCTATGGGCCCCATCCCAAAAACAAGCCCTAGCCCTTACTCCGTAGCCAACACATTTGAGTAGATCTTAAAGGATAGTTCTGGCGCTAGAGGTTATTTTAAATCAGTTTTATTCAAAAGTTTTCAGGGGGGACCGACCCATTTCTGCTGCTAGAATTTCTTGGAACCCCAATTTTTTCCCCAATAATTTATTGCGGCCCCATCCCACCCCACTGGGGTCACGACCCCAACTTTGACTACCACTATTTTAATGGGTTGATATGGTGCTATGGGTTGTTTCTGGACTGGCTGGGCATATTGACTAGTACAAGCAAAGTGTTGCTATAGGGCACAAAAGTACTGCTATTTTATGAGTCATCAATATCATCATTGATATGCAATACTCACTGTCTGAAGAAGCACTATCAATATCCAGATTAGTGTACATTAGTAAGTCATTCTTTATCCTTTGTATATCTAACGCAAAGAACATTGGTAATAATGCCAGCAGCAAAACTAGAGTCTCATGCTCTACCGACTGAGCTAGCCAGGCTTTTGCCTGATCAGATCTAAATTTAAATCAATTCATATTGGGGATCTTAATAAAAAACACCAAAATATCGTTAGTTGTTTTTTACTTCACTATATGTAATGCTCGATAGACTGTTCCTGGTGGAATGGGAGTGTAAATCCAGCAATTGGTAATAGGGGACGCGCGTGCACATTGGATTATTGTGGTTGAGCAATTCAACTGATCCATCACAAGTTCCATTGTTAGATGTTACCACAAAATGTAGTAGACAAAAGTATTTTGTATCTACATAATTGTTGTAGCTCATATATAACCAGTCAGTTGTTTTTGGCAGCTATTTGCAATAGTAGGCTCTCTGGAACTAATGTCAGCTACTTTAGCTAGCCACAGCTTTGACATCTGACTGCCGGCCTGCTGCTAGCTAGATACTGTAGCGATCAACCACGTTAACTCCACTATTTCGCAATAAAGTACCAGGGCTTGATATGGCGACAACTACATTGCAATACACAGTAAATATATTAGATCTATTTTGAGCGTCATACTGTGAAAGTAAAGAGGTCAACTTCTAGGTTTAAAAGACATTCGCAGTTGAACGCGAGGCTTTGAGCGGGAGTTCAGACATGGAGCGAAGTAGAAGAACAATCCACTTTCAATTTTGGGCTGCAGCCAGTTCATAATCTACTGTGGCAAATAGAGGGGTTCTCTATCTGATCAAACCAGTGGTCAGTCAGCTTATATTTCAGAACAGGAAATCAAATAAAAAACAAACAACTCTTCATTCGATTCTTTATTTGTATTAATCATTCGTATTCCAGCAATTGTTTTTGGTGTACGTACATATGTTTTTAATGCAACACTTTTTATTCACTACACCCAGCACCCTTCCCAACCTCTTCACCAAGAATGAGGTAAAACACCTCTCATGTTCCCCTCAAATGAACAATTGGACAACGATGAAGGGATGCTGTGTGAAGACTGTACACATCAAAAGACACTTGAGGTTGTAGTCGAAGATGAACAACTGGGTCATCTGAATGGGGAAAGGGGACATAGGGAAGGGGTGGCAAACCCTCCCCCTGAAAGGCTGGGGGTGCAGGCTTTTGTTCCAGCCCTGCTATACCACACCTGATTCCGCTAATCAAGGTTCCCCGATGAGCAGAATGTTAGTAGATTGAGATGGGTTGGGCCTAGACCAGCATTTCCCAAACTCGAGACCCCAAGGGGTGCACGTTTTGGTTTTCTCCCTAGCCCCAGCTAACACAGTCCATTAAGCCACAAATAATCCATTTTCAGTTTACATCGCAATTAGCTTAATCAGCTGTGTTTGCGAGGGATGGTCCCAGAGGACTGGAGTTGCCCATCCCTGCCCTGTGGAGTGATCGATAGAGAAGCTGAATTAAGTCGTCAGGCAACGGTAAAGCAGAGCTGGAACAAAAGCCTCCACCTGCGGTAGGTCTCCAGGAGGAGGGAAGGCCGCCCTTAGTGGCTTGGTGTGAAAGTACATTACATTATAGTCAGAAAAAGTCTACCTTCAAATTCCTTTTCACAATGAAAATACACTTAGTATACAGACCTTCTGTACACCGTGGATAAAAGAAAAGTACTATCTGTTGCCAACTCAACCGTAAGAAAGATTTGACCCAAAAAATGACAAACAGACACTAACAACGCTTACGTACAAAATGAGAAAGAGCTGGATATACCATTTGATCAAGACAACTGTTAACTTTTTACATTTAAATAATAATAATGAAGTGTTAACAGACAATTTAAAAGAAAGAAAGAACAGAAAAGCGGATCATGATATTAATGGGGTAAAAACGACCAAGTGTGTTGTTTAGTAACAGAATCATACCTCAAAACACGTTGATGTACAAACAGTACACATTAAAACACATGTCATGTATAAAGGCATGCATACGGTATATGTATGAGCTCACACACACACACACACATCCTTAGAAATAGGTCCTTCATAGACCCAACTGAGACCGGACAGGCGTAGTGGCCGGTGATGCACAGGTTCTCCATAAGGAACAAGATCAAAGACACTGTTTGCCGGCAGGAGGTAGACGCCTTCTAACGACATTCTACACAAGAATGTCATTACACTGCCCACCCAATCAGTTGCATTGAAGCCAATCCAGCCAATGAAATGGAGGCAGACATTTTGTATATCCGTTACAGTGTGGATATGCTACGGATGTTGTTTGTTTAATAGTGAGGTATTTATTGGTTTTAGTCTGGTCATTAATGCAATGATAAAACTCAGTTCTTCTTCACAGGCTATTATGTTCCTTCTCGGACTCCCTCCTCACCCACCAACACACCACAACCTGTCCAATATTTAAGTTCTGGGTTCCTGGTGTCTTCTCACCTGGTTTCAAACACTGGCGGGTCATAATCATGGCCCATTTCTCAAGTGCGTCTTCCCAGGGAATCTCAAATGCTCGTCTCCTTTATAAAAGTAAGCAGCACTCGATTTATTGTCCCCCTTTCCATACATACAACGGGTACATACAGTACAAACAGCAAGACATCGGTTCAGAATCAACAACTATCTGAATTGGAAGGGAAGGGAAAAAAGTCAATCCCAGTATCCATCAAGGTTGTTTTATGGGTATTAACATATATATCTTCTGGGCTAACTGTCATCGTATCGTATCATAACATACAACATCCACGACTTCAAATCATTCAGAGTATAAAATACAATTTTGAAATATATGTAAAGAGGTATGACGCATGGAATGATGTTACATGAAGACAATAACGACAATGCATTCATTATACAAATATAAGCGGAGTATCATTTTAAAAAGAAATGTGTGATTTGTTTGTTTTGTTCGTCACATTCAGTGTTTTGAATGTATTTTCAGTAGAGTGGCCACTAGGTGGCGTCTGGCTACACATATAAACAGTCACAACGGGCACAAGCCACTTGATAATCAAACTCAAGCAGGTGGTTACTATAGGCACGTCTGTCTGTCTCTCTGTCTCTGTCTCTCCCCCTCTTTTCTTTCTCACTCTCTTCCTGTGTCTCTGCTAAAGTAGTACCATTTCTAAGTTAATTTACCCTACTCCTATTTAATACTAGCTACATTCTCTTGCCATCTTCTCTCTCGTTTGCTCGCTCTATTCTCTTCCTCCTTTCTTAATACCCTTCCCCTCCCTTTCACATCTCTCAATCTTTGTCCTTTCTCTGCCTCAGTCTCTTGATCTCTTCTATCCTTTTCTCTCTCTCCCCCTCTCTCTCTCTCTCTCTTTTAGTAGTGTTAATTAGTTAGTAAATAACATGGTACTGCCTCTCAACTCTTTGTAATTCATTTAGCTAGTACCTAACTATACCAGTGTAGTCATCATTTTGACCACAGTCAAATCTAAACAAAGCCTGAGCCTATTTCTCTCTCTCGTTCCCTCGCTCCTGTGCCCTCACTCAAACAAACACCCTAACACTCCGCTGTGTGCTTGTGTGATTTCCCAAACCTCTAGGACCCTCCAATCAATCAGCATCTTCAGAGAATCTTCCAAAGTGTAATTGGACCCTTCCCCTCTACACCAAACCGCCACCCCATTTAAGTGCTGTTAGAGTCTGAATTAATTAATTGTCCTGTCTCCTCCTCTTCCTCCTATCATTGCTCCTCTTCCTCGGTGATGCCCTGTGCTTTCAGTTCATCCAGGACGTTGTCTAGATGGCTAGGGTCGGGGTAGCCGTGGCCCGTGAGGTTGGAGCCAAATTCCGTCTTGTGGTGCACCTCGTTCCAGATGACCGTGTCCAACTCGCCTGTGGTGCTGGACGTGCCCACCGAGAAGACCAGGCGCCGGTCCCATGCGGTCAGCAGGAGTCTGAGTACCTGGGGGAGAGAGAGAGCGAGGATGTGGAGGGAGAGAGAGAGAAGGTAGAGGGAGAGAGAGAGAAGGTAGAGGGAGAGAGAGAGAGAAGGTAGAGGGAGAGAGAGAGAGAAGGTAGAGGGAGAGAAGGTAGAGGGAGAGAGAGAGGACGTGGAGAGGGAGAGAGAGGAGGAGGTGGAGGGAGAGAGGGAGAGGAGGTGGAGGGGAGAGGGAGGGAGAGGAGGTGGAGAGAGAGAAGGTGGAGGAAGAGGAGGTGGAGGGAGAGAGGGAGAGGAGGTGGGTGGAGGGAGAGAGGGAGAGGAGGTGGAGGGAGAGAGGGGAGGGAGGTGGAGGGAGAGGGAGAGGAGGTGGAGGGGAGAGAGGGAGAGGAGGTGGAGGGAGAGAAGGAGAGGAGGTGGAGGGAGAGGAGGTGGGGGAGGGAGGGAGAGGACGTGGAGGGAGAGAAGGAGAGGAGGTGGAGGGAGAGGAGGTGGAGAGAGGGAGGGAGAGGAGGTGGAGGGAGAGAAGGAGAGGAGATGGAGGGAGAGGAGGTGGAGAGAGGGAGGGAGAGGAGGTGGAGGGAGAGAAGGAGAGGAGGTGGAGGGAGAGGAGGTGGAGGGAGGGAGGGAGAGGACGTGGAGGGAGAGGAGGTGGAGGGAAAAGGAGGTGAGATGGTTAGAGACAGATTCATAATTTCAACTTTCAGAGTTTCCTCGATACAACTTCAAGGGAAAATGTCCTGGGTTTATAAAGGACAAAGATTGGGCTAAAATCCAGAAAGCTTTGAGTTGTACTGGACAGCAGTATCTGCTACAATGGAATATGTCAAAGCGTAGGTTCTTACCTTGCGTCCCTTCTCGCTGTCTGGGAGGTAGCAGTGACGTGGGAACCCTCTGGCTGTAAAGGGCTTGCCTTGGTTGGGGTGCTCTGGGCCCTGGATGCCAGGCAGGACGTTGTAGATGATGCGGATGGTCTTGCAGTCGTGGTGGCCAGGCAGCGAGTGGGGGATGACGTGGTACTCCATCTTCCCGGGCGGCTGGTTGCCCGTCTTCACGCCGTAGATGGTTTTGCAGGTAGGACACTGCAGGCTGCCATCTTTGTTGCCGTTGTTGTACATGGCCACCAGGCACTGGAGGTGGTACTGGTGCCCACACTGGGCCAGGCGACCTATGAAGTCACCACCCTTGTAGCCTGACGCCCCCCCGAGGGCCTCCATACAGATGGTACAGTTCTGAGGAGAGGAGAGGAGGAGATAGGAGGGATCCTTTAGCCAACCTGTAAGTACTTAGCTATCCAAAATAGGAAAAGCACCCACACAGCTGAGTCAGCCTGTTGCAGGTGAGTGGGAATCATTCAATACAATTCTTGAAAGTGCTGATGAAGGCTAGCTGGCCAATAGGTAATGTTACTCAATGAAAGTGTTACAGGCCAGAGCAGCGTGCAGGTCTTTCTTTAAATATGTACTTGGCTATCCACATTTCCTTCAACAGATAATGTGTTGTGATGATAATGGACGCGTCCCAAATGACACCCTATGGGCCCTGGTGAAACGTATGGCACTTTATAGGGCATAGGGTGTCCTTTCAGACTTAACCAATGACTGGAGAGAACAGGTCTCACCTCCTCTGGTGCTATCCTGACTTTCTGAAGATACTGCTTCACCACCTCCTCTGTTGTCTTACCTGGAGAGAGGAGAGACAGGAGGAGAGAGAGAAGAGAGAAAAGAGAGAGAAAACATAAGGAGAGGTGAGAGAGAAGGAGAGAAAGGAGAGAGAAAACATAAGGAGAGAGAGGAGGAGAGAAAACATAAGGGGAGGAGAGAGGAGAGAGAGGAGAGAGAGAAGGAGAGAAAGGAGAGAGAACATAAGGAGAGAGAGAAGGGGAGAAAGGAGAGAGAAAACATAAGGGGAGGTGAGAGAGAAGGAGAGAAAGGAGAGAGAAAACATAAGGAGAGAGAGGAGGAGAGAGAGAAGGAGATAAAGGAGAGAGAAAACATAAGGAGAGAAAGGAGGAGAGAGAGAAGAGAGAAAGGAGGAGAGAAAACATAAGGAGTGAGAGGAGAGAGAGAACATAAGGAGAGAAAGGAGGAGAGAGAGAACATAAGGAGAGAAAGGAGAGAGAAAACATAAGGAGAGAGGAGGAGAGAGAGGAGGAGAGAGAGGAGAAAGGAGAGAGAAAACATAAGGAGAGAGAGGAGGAGAGAGAGAAGAGAGAAAGGAGAGAGAAAACATAAGGAGAGAGAGAAGAGAGAAAGGAGAGAAAACATAAGGAGAGAGGAGGAGAGAGAGAAGAGAGAAAGGAGGAGAGAGACAAAACATAAGGAGAGAAAGGAGAGAGAGAGAAGAGAGAGACAAAACATAAGGAGAGAAAGGAGAGAGAGAAGAGAGAAAGGAGAGAGAAAGCATAAGGAGAGAGAGGAGGAGAGAGAGGAGAAAGGAGAGAGAAAACATAAGGAGAGACAGGAGGAGAGAGGAGAAAGGAGAGAGAAAACATAAGGAGAGAGGAGGAGAGAGGAGAAAGGAGAGAGACAACATAAGGAGAAAGAGGAGGAGAGAGAGGAGAAAGGAGAGAGAAAACATAAGGAGAGACAGGAGGAGAGAGAGAAGAGAGAAAGGAGAGAGAAAACATAAGGAGAGAGAGGAGGAGAGAGAGAAGAGAGAAAGGAGAGAGAAAACATAAGGAGAGAGAAAAGAGAGAAAACATAAGGAGAGACAGGAGGAGAGAGAGGAGAAAGGAGAGAGAAAACATAAGGAGACAGGAGAGAGAGAAGGAGAGAGAACATGAGTGTGTTGAGCAAAAATCTTCCACACAATGTAATGAATTTGTGTATAGGGGTGTCTGTGTGTGTGTGTGTGTGTGTGTGTGTGTGTGTGTGTGTGTGTGTGTATAGGCCTATATATTAGTGCTGGTTTTATCGTGTGTCCTATTGTACCTTTGCGGGCCTGTTTCTTGGTGGTCTTGCGGCAGCAGTGGCCCAGGCCGGGGACGGGCTTGATGTCCCTCTTGCTGACGGGCGGGGGGTGCAGCACCAGTTTGGGTGGGCGGGTGAGACACACAGGGAACCCCGCAGCGCTCATCAGGATCCCCGTGATACCGGCCAGCGCTGGGTGGACCGGGCTGTTCCCACTGAGGTTCTTCACTGGGACAGTGGGCACGCTGAAACACAACGGGAACCACATGCTGGTTACACACTGGCATCTCACCAAACATACGCCTGGGAAGACTCTGGGAGTTGCAGCGCTGACCTAGGATCAGCTGTTACAGGACTTGCACTAAACAAACCCTCCCTGACACTAACAGACAGAAATACAGCAGGCTTACTGCTGACCCCCACACAGGGTTGGGACGAGCCTAGTCCGTGTGATTACAAGACATTAACCAAGCCACCTACAGTATAGACAGGTAGAGAAGTCTGTCCCAAATGGCACCCCACCATAGATAGCACACTACATATAGGGCTCTGGTCCAAAGTAGTGCACTATGTAGGGAATAGGGTGCCATTTGGGAATCAGTCGTTCAGGAGGTGTACACGGGCCAGCTGTAATCTCTATTGGCAACAACACCTCACCTACTACGACCAGCTGCTGCATGTGACCAATTCAAAAAATGTCCAGGAGCCAATGACCTGTATGTGTGTGCCCATAAAATTAGAATAATCTATTTCTATGTGTGTGTGTGTGTGTGTGTGTGTGTGTGTGTGTGTGTGGCCCACAGGCCAGTCTCCTGATCTGGGTCAAAGACTCATACCATAGATGGTACTGCCAGATATCCTCTGTCTAGCCTGTACGTTTCAGAGAACACGGGTTGGGTCTAAGTGGCGCCCTATTCCCTACACAGCGAGCTACGCCTGACCAGAGCCCACGTAGGATGCCTCCAGCTATATACGGCTCTGATGGTGTCAGTCAAACAATCCCTATTGTTTGTCCTTTGACATATTTCTGGATGATTCTTAGAACGCGCCAATAGCGTCTCTAGCATTCTAGAGTCCAGGTAGAACGTCTGTGTCTTTCACACCAAAGATATTGTACTAAACTCTAGTTCCCCAGATCATCTACTTTTACCACAGACAACACAGCTTTTGAGTGTCAACGATATCGGAGCAGATAGATAAGATATGACGATCTGCGTTGTCGTTGGGTATGCTACATTGTCGATAAAATCAGCAGCAGTTCACACACACACACACACACACACACACACACACACACTTCTTCCTAGAGATGGATACTCACATTAAGGACGTGAGGATTGTCATTCTCCCACAGAGGTCAGTCCCGGCACAATCAATTAAGTAATAAACTACAAGAAAACGAGTCACGGAGGAATCGATTTCCTTTCTCTTCACCGGGGGAACAGAGAACCACTAGGGATGTGTCAATGAGAAGTTGAAGAAGAGGTTCCACTCCTCTTTACCCCTCTCTCTCTCTATTTCTTTCTCCCTCTCTCACAGCTTGAATTGGCTGCTACGTAAACCTTTATTCTATCTCTGAGCTGGACTCAGTTTCTGTTCTTTCTCTCTACAGACCTCCTCCTCTCCCTCTGTCCTAGAAGCAGTGTGTGAATCGGACCAAGTGTGTGTGTGTGTCCTGTCTTATATATGTAATCCGTGAGTTTCCATCTGCTGGCCAGTGACCTCAGAGAGAGAGGAGACGTCACAGAACTGACAGTGAGCATCACATCACACACCCAGGATCATGGATTACCTTCACCACGTCACCGGCTCTATTGACTAATACCACCCTGACTAACCACTTACGGACACACACACACACACACACACACCTGGGAAATCTCCAATAATGAACAACAAACTTGACCACAACAAAAGCCAGTCTTGACACGTCTTGGCCTGGTCTTTTAAATGACTAGTAATATATTAACTACAGAGCTTCCCATGTGTACACGGTACTGTACAGGCTACACCACAGCAGAGTTGTGGAGTCTAACTAACCATGTTACATCTCCCCTCGATGGGGGGGGTGTCATTTAGAATGGGCAAATATTATCAAAAACAATAGTTTTCCCCCCGCGCTGCTCCTCCTGCGCTGTTCCTCCTGCGCTGTTCCCCCGCGCTGTTCCCCCGCGCTGTTCCCCGCGCTGTTCCCCGCGCTGTTCCTCCGCGCTGTTCCCCCGCGCTGTTCCCCCGCGCTGTTCCTCCTGCGCTGTTCCTCCTGCGCTGTTCCCCCCGCGCTGTTCCCTCCCTGTTCCTCCGCGCTGTTTCCCCCCCCCGCTGTTCCCCCGCGCTGTTCCTCCCTGCGCTGTTCCTCCCGCGCTGTTCCTCCTGCGCTGTTCCTCCCGCGCTGTTCCTCCCGCGCTGTTCCTGCGCTGTTCCCCGCGCTGTTCCTCCCGCGCTGTTCCTCCCGCGCTGTTCCTCCTGCGCTGTTCCTCCCGCGCTGTTCCCCCCGCGCTGTTCCCCCCGCGCTGTTCCTCCCGCGCTGTTCCTCCCGCGCTGTTCCTCCTGCGCTGCCACTCATCACAAACAGGGTTTGTTGTTCGTTTTGTAGCTTCCCGACATGCAATTAGTCAGTCGCTCTGAGAGCTGTGAGTTACTGTCGCTGGTAGCAACCACACGGACACGGCAGGAGGGCTGAGCCTGGGAGCTTTGTTCCTCGTGTTGTGACCCACCAAAGAAAGGATATCATTGCTTTTGTGTGACCTTTCAAATAGACAACTACACTGCATGTTTACATACTGTGCATACTATGTAGTGATGGTAGTAGTGATGGTAGTATAGTAATAATAATTATATATGGTTTGTAGTGATGGTAGTATAGTAATAATAATTATATATGGTTTGTAGTGATGGTAGTATAGTAATAATAGTTATAGATGGTATGTAGTGATGGTAGTATAGTAATAATAGTTATAGATGGTATGTAGTGACGGTAGTATAGTAATAATAATTATATATGGTAATAATAGTTATAGATGGTATGTAGTGATGGTAGTATAGTAATAATAGTTATAGATGGTAATAATAGTTATAGATGGTATGTAGTGATGGTAGAATAGTAACAATAGTTATAGATGGTATGTAGTGACGGTAGTATAGTAATAATAGTTATAGATGGTAATAATAGTTATAGATGGTATGTAGTGATGGTAGAATAGTAACAATAGTTATAGATGGTATGTAGTGATGGTAGAATAGTAACAATAGTTATAGATGGTATGTAGTGATGGTTGTATAGTAATAATAGTTATAGATGGTATGAAGTGATGGTTGTATAGTAATAAAAGTTATAGATGGTATGTAGTGATGGTAGTATAGTAATAATAGTTATAGATGGTATGTAGTGATGGTAGAATAGTAACAATAGTTATAGATGGTATGTAGTGATGGTAGTATAGTAACAATAGTTATAGATGGTATGTAGTGATGGTAGTATAGTAACAATAGTTATAGATGGTATGTAGTGATGGTAGTATAGTAATAATAGTTCTAGATGGTATGTAGTGACTACACCACAGCTCAGTTCATGGTCACCACACACCGCAGTTTAATAATGTCCTCTATTAACCAGTGAGTCGGCTATTAAACACTATGATAACATGCTATTATATCTCTATCCTTAACCCAGTTTAAAAACTCCACCAGCCACTACCTAACGGGTCCACCAGCCACTACCTAACGGGTCCACCAGCCACTACCTAACGGGTCCACCAGCCACTACCTAACGGGTCCACAAGCCACTACCTAACGGGTCCACCAGCCACTACCTAACGGGTCAACCAGCCACTACCTAACGGGTCCACCAGCCACGGGTACCTAACGGGTCCACCAGCCACTCCCTAACGGGTCCACCAGCCACTACCTAACGGGTCCACCAGCACACGGGTCCACCAGCCACCTAACGGGTCCACCAGCCACTACCTAACGGGTCCACCAGCCACTACCTAACGGGTCCACCAGCCACTACCTAACGGGTCCACCAGCCACTACCTAACGGGTCCACCAGCCACTACCTAACGGGTCCACCAGCCACTACCTAACGGGTCCACCAGCCACTACCTAACGGGTCCACCAGCCACAACCTAACGGGTCCACCAGCCACTACCAAACGGGTCCACCAGCCACTACCAAACGGGTCCACCAGCCACTACCAAACGGGTCCACCAGCCACTACCAAACGGGTCCACCAGCCACTACCTAACGGGTCAACCAGCCACTACCTAACGGGTCAACCAGCCACTACCAAACGGGTCCACCAGCCACTACCTAACGGGTCAACCAGCCACTACCTAACAGGTCAACAAGACACTACCAAACGGGTCCACCAGCCACTACCTAACGGGTCACCAGCCACTACCTAACGGGTCAACAAGCCACTACCTAACGGGTCAACAAGCCACTACCTAACGGGTCAACAAGCCAGCCACTACCTAACAGGTCAACAAGCCACTACCTAACGGGTCAACCAGCCACTACCTAACAGGTCAACCAGCCACTACCTAACGGGTCAACCAGCCACTACCAAACGGGTCCACCAGCCACTACCTAACGGGTCAACCAGCCACTACCTAACAGGTCAACAAGCCACTACCTAACGGGTCAACAAGCCACTACCTAACGGGTCAACAAGCCACTACCTAACAGGTCCAGGAGCCACTACCTAACGGGTCAACAAGCCACTACCTAACAGGTCAACAAGCCACTACCTAACGGGTCAACAAGCCACTACCTAACGGGTCAACAAGCCACTACCTAACAGGTCTAACAGGTCAACAAGCCACTACCTAACGGGTCAACAAGCCACTACCTAACGGGTCAACAAGCCACTACCTAACAGGTCAACAAGCCACTACCTAACGGGTCAACAAGCCACTACCTAACGGGTCAACAAGCCACTACCTAACAGGTCAACAAGCCACTACCTAACGGGTCCACCAGCCACTACCTAACGGGTCAACAAGCCACTACCTAACGGGTCAACAAGCCACTACCTAACGGGTCAACAAGCCACTACCTAACGGGTCAACAAGCCACTACCTAACAGGTCCAGGAGCACATACAGACAGACAAATCAAATCAAATCAAATTTTATTTGTCACATACATCATGGTTAGCAGATGTTAATGCGAGTTAGCGAAATGCTTGTGCTTCTAGTTCCACAATGCAGTAATAACGCAGCAAGTAATCTAACTAACAATTATTGACTAAAAAAAAAACTACTGTCTTATACACAGTGTAAGGGGATAAAGAATATGTACATAAGGATATATGAATGAGTGATGGTACAGACAGCATAGGCAAGATCAGTAGATGATACAGCCAGTATATACATATGAGATAAGTATGTAAACCAAGTGGCATAGTTAAAGTGGCTAGTGATACATGTATTACATAAGGATGCAGTCGATGATATACAACAGTATCAACGTATGCATATGAGATGAACAATGTAGGGTAAGTAACATTATATAAGGTAGCATTGTTTAAAGTGGCTAGTGATATATTTACATAATTTCCCATCAATTCCCATGATTAAAGTGGCTGTAGAGTCAGTGTCATTGACAGTGTGTTGGCAGTAGCCACTCAATGTTAGTGGTGGCTGTTTAACAGTCTGATGGCCTTGAGATAGAAGCTGTTTTTCAGTCTCTCGGTCCCAGCTTTGATGCACCTGTACTGACCTCGCCTTCTGGATGACAGCGGGGTGAACAGGCAGTGGCTCGGGTGGTTGATGTCCTTGATGATCTTTATGGCCTTCCTGTAGCATGGGTGGTGTAGGTGTCCTGGAGGGCAGGTAGTTTGCCCCCGGTGATTTAGCAGACCTCACTATCCTCTGGAGAGCCTTACGGTTGAGGGCGGTTCAGTTGATTATAACCAGCGGTGATACAGCCCCCAGGATGCTCTCGATTGGCATCTGTAGAAGTTTTGAGTGCTTTTGGTGACAAGCTGGAATTTCTTCAGCCTCCTGAGGCTGCATTCAGGCGCTGCTGCGCCTTCCTAACAATGCTGTCTGAAAAGTGGACCAATTCAGTTTGTCTGTGATGTTATGCCGAGGAACTTAAAACCTGCTACCCTCTCCACTACTGTTCCATCGATGTGGATGGGGGTGTTCCCTCTGCTGTTCCTGAAGTCCACAATCACTGACACCACACTCCGAGGGTCTGTCCTCCCTGTAGGCCACTGGTAATCAAGCCTACCACTGTTGTGTCCATCACGCAAACTTGATGATTGAGTTGGAGGCGTCAGCATGGCAACGCATCGTGGGTGAACAGGGAGTACAGGAGGGGGCTCATTAGAAGCGCACCCTTGTGGGGATAGTGTTGAGGATCAGCGGGGAGGAGATGTTGTTGCCTACCCTCACCACCTGGGGGCGGATGGTCAGAAGTCCAGTACCCAGTTGCACAGGGCGGGGTCGAGACCCAGGGTCTCGAGCTTGATGATGGCTGGAGGGTACAAATGGTGTTGAATGCCGAGCTGTAGTCGATGAACAGCATTCTCACATAGGTATTCCTCTTGTCCAGATGGCTAGTTAGGGCAGTGTGCAGTGTGGTTGAGATTGCATCGTCTGTGGACCTATTTGGGCAGGTAAGCAAACTTTTTGGAGTGGGTCAAGGGTGTCATGGTAGGGTGGAGGAATATGGTCCTTGACTAGTCTCTCAAAGCACTTCATGATGACATTTGAGTGTTAACGGGCGGTAGTCGTTTAGCCAGTTACCTTAGCTTTCTTGGGAACAGGAACAATGGTGGCCCTCTTGAAGCATGTGGGAACAGCAGACTGGTATAGGGATTGGTTGAATATGTCCGTAAACACACCGGCCAGCTGGTCCCACATGCTCTGAGGGCGCGGCTGGGGATTCCTGTCTGGGCCTGCAGCCTTGCTAGGGTTAACACGTTTAAATGTCTTACTCACTTCGGCTGCAGCAAGGAGAGACCGCATGATTCCGTTGCAGGCCGTGTCAGTGGCACTGTATTGTCCTCAAAGCGGGCAAAAAAGTTATTTAGTCTGCCTGGGAGCAAGACATCCTGGTCCGTGACTGGGCTGGGTTTCTTCCTGTAGTCCGTGATTGATGTAGACCCTGCCACATACCTCTTGTGTCTGAGAATACGTTGAATTGAGATTCTACTTTGTCTCTACACTGGCGCTTAGCTTGTTTGTAGCCACTGCGGAGGGAATAGCTGCACTGTTTGTATTCAGTCATGGGCCAGACACCTTGCCCTGATTAAAAGCAGTGGTTCGTGCCTTCAGTTTCACACGAATGCTGCCATCAATCCACGGTTTCTGGTTAGGGAATGTTTTAATCGTTGCTATGGCAACGACATCTTCAACGCACGTTCTAATGAACTCGCACTACCGTATCAGCGTATTCGTCAATGTTGTTGTCTCACAAGCCACGAAACATGTCCCAGTCCACGTGATGGAAGCAGTCTTGGAGTGTGGAGGGTCGGACCAGCGTTGGACAGACCTCAGCGTGGGAGCTTCTTGTTTTAGTTTCTGTCTGTACACAGGGATCAACAAAATGGAGTGTGGTCAGCTTTTCCGAAAGGGGGCGGGGCAGGGCCTTATGCGTCGATGGAAGTTAGAGTAACAATGATCCAGGGTCTTTCCATCCCCTGGTTGGCCAATCAATATGCTGATAAAATTTAGGGAGTCTTGTTTTCAGATTAGCCTTGTTAAAATCCCCAGCTACAATGAATGCAGCCTCCGGATAAATCGTTTCCAGTTTGCAGAGAGCACTAAATAAAGTTCTTCAGAGCCATCGATGTGTCTGCCTGGCGGGGGGATATATACGGCTGTGATTATAATCAAGAGAATTCTCTTGGTAGATAATGGGTCTACATTTGATTGTGAGGAATTCTAAATCAGGTGAACAGAAGGATTTGAGTTCCTGTAGCCACACCTTCATCACACCATGTCACGTTGGCCATAAAAGATCATCACGACATCAACCCCCGAGCCACGTCTTCTCACCAGAGAGATGTTTGTTTCTGAAGGCGCGGTCGTGGAGCAAACCCGCTGGGACCGAGGATTGCGTCTCTCCAGTGAGCCATGTTTCCGTGAAGCAGAGAACGTTACAGTCTCTGATGTCCCTCTGGAATGCTACCCTTGCTCATTTCATCAACCTTGTTGTCAAGAGACTGGACATTGGCAAGAAGAATGCTGGGGAGTGGTGCAAATGTGCCCGTCTCACTAGTCTGACCAGAACAATGCGTTTACTCTTTTTATAATGTTTTTTTTTGGTCATCTGCATATGATCCACGGTTACACTGGTTCTAAGGCAGAACTCAGGCATCCTTATGTAAAACATATTCTACGTACTGATGGTGAGTTGCCTGATCTTATATTCAGTAGTTCTTGTCGGCTGTATGTAAAGAAACCTAAGATCACCTGGGGTACTAGTGCCTAAGAAATGCACGTAAAATCACTCACTGCATAGTTTCCTAGAACATATTCTTTATCCCCATCTCTCAGGCGCCGGAAGTCTGTAAAATCCGGGAAGACAGACAGGTAGACAGGAGGACAGTGAAAGGGACTGGTGGCAGGTGACTGTCATCATCATCATCTGTAGCTTCCGGTTCAGGGTTCTGCCTTAACAAGCTTCGAGTTGGAGCTAAGAGGCTTTTGGTTAACCCCCCCTGCAGGTGTCACAGTCACTGAGTGAGTGAGTGACTCACTGTGTGTGTGTGTGTGTGTGTGTGGCTGGGAATCACCAGGGACCTCGCGATACAAACTTATCATGATACCATATGTATTACAATTCTCACGATTCTAAATGTATTTCGATTCGCTACTGAGATTTCATTGCAATTGGATGTTCCAAACATATTGCTCACCTCATGTCTGCTGCAGAGGGACAAGAGGGAGCCATGAGAACATGACTTTTAATCAGTCATGGAAATGAAAGTGATGAAAACCAAATGTCTCCCTATTGAAACAGATGGAGAACAAGCTCTGAAGGAAGGACACTGGAGTTTTGAGGCAGCTGGCGCTAAAATAATACTGCGAGGGCTTCCTGAGTGGCGCAGCGGTCTACGGCACTGCATCGCAGTGCTGGAGGCGTCACTACAGACCCGGGTTTGATCCCAGGCTGTATTACAAGCGACCGTGATCGGGAGGTCCCACAGGGACTGTGGGTGTTAAGGGTGGTTAGGCGGATCATGCTTCAGAGGACACATGACTCCACCTTCGCCTCCCGAGCCTGTTGGGGAGTTACAGCGATGAGACAAGATCATAACTGGGGGTAAAATACGTGTGTTCAATCTTGCGATATTGTCAAAACAACAAGACACGATATATCGTCAAAAATGATATGATATCCCCATATGTAACTGTATAGATTTTTTCAGAAAGAACCCTTTGGTGGTGAAAAAAGTTCCACTTGGAACCCCAAAAAAATGGTTTTCAGGGGGTTCTCCTATGGGGACAGTTGAACAACCCTTATGGTTCTAGGTAGCTACTTCTTCTCTAAGAGTTTACAGTAGATCCAGTCTGACCTCAAGTCAGTGTTGTTGACAACTTGACACACACACAGGGGTCATGTTAAGTGCTGAATGGCATATTAGACCTATGACCAGACCTGAGCTGAATGAAGATGGAGACAGTAACCAGTCAGTGAGGTTATTAATACTACAGTAAGCCGTACGAGACCGCTGACCATGCAGCGTGACGGTTATTGTGAGGTAGAAATGCACTGTGGAGAAGGTTTAGTCTCGTTTGAGCCCCAGCTTATCTACAATGCATTAACACAATTCCCAGCTGTCCTACACACACACACACACACACACCTGGAACAATGAGTGAGTCAGAGAGTGAATGACCAGTGTACAACCCTAAACATGAATGAAAGAAAAGCAAGAGACAGAGACAGAGAGACAGAAAGACAGAGACAACCACTCATCATTACACACACAGCAACTAGAGACCATAGGTGTAATCCACCATTATATATATATATATATATATATATATATATAAAACACTGCTCAAAAAAATAAAAGGGAACACTAAAATAACACATCCTAGATCTGAATGAATGAAATATTCTTATTAAATACTTTTTTCTTTACATAGTTGAATGTGCTGACAACAAAAGCACACAAAAATTATCAATGGAAATCAAATTTATCAACCCATGGAGGTCTGGATTTGGAGTCACACTCAAAATTATAGTGGAAAACCACACTACAGGCTGATCCAACTTTGATGTAATGTCCTTAAAACAACTCAAAATGAGGCTCAGTAGTGTGTGTGGCCTCCACATACCTGTATGACCTCCCTACAACGCCTGGGCATGCTCCTGATGAGGTGGCTGATGTTCTCCTGAGGGATCTCCTCCCAGACCTGGACTAAAGCATCCGCCAACTCCTGGACAGTCTGTGGTGCAACGTGGCGTGGGTGGATGGAGCGAGACATGATGTCCCAGATGTGCTCAATTGGATTCAGGTCTGGGGAACGGGCGGGCCAGTCCATAGCATCAATGCCTTCCTCTTGCAGGAACTGCTGACACACTACAGCCACATGAGGTCTAGCATTGTCTTGCATTAGGAGGAACCCAGGGCCAACCACACCAGCATATGGTCTCACAAGGGGTCTGAGGATCTCATCTCGGTACCTAATGGCAGTCAGGCTACCTCTGGCGAGCACATGGAGGGCTGTGCGGCCCCCCAAAGAAATGCCACCCCACACCATGACTGACCCACCGCCAAACCGGTTATGCTGGAGGATGTTGCAGGCAGCAGAACATTCTCCACGGCGTCTCCAGACTGTCATGTCTATCACATGTGCTCAGTGTGAACCTGCTTTCATCTGTGAAGAGCACAGGGCGCCAGTGGCGAATTTGCCAATCTTGGTGTTCTCTGGCAAATGCCAAACGTCCTGCACAACCCCCACCTGTAGACGTCGGACCCTCATACCACCCTCATGCAGTCTGTTTCTGACCGTTTGGGCAGACATATGCACATTTGTGGCCTGCTGGAGGTCATTTTGCAGGGCTCTGGCAGTGCTCCTCCTGCTCCTCCTTGCACAAAGGCGGAGGTAGCGGTCCTGCTGCTGGGTTGTTGCCCCCCTACGGCCTCCTCCACATCTCCTGATGTACTGGCCTGTCTCCTGGTAGCGCCTCCATGCTCTGGACACTACGCTGACAGACACAGCAAACCTTCTTGCCACATCTCGCATTGATGTGCCATCCTGGATGAGCTGCACTACCTGAGCCACTTATGTGGGTTGTAGACTCCGTCTCATGCTACCACTAGAGTGAAAGCACCGCCAGCATTCAAAAGTGACCAAAACATCAGCCAGGAAGCATAGGAACTGAGAAGTGGTCTGTGGTCCCCACCTGCAGAACCACTCCTTTATTGGGGGTGTCTTGCTAAATGCCTATAATTTCCACCTGTTGTCTATTCCATTTGCACAACAGCATGTGAAATTTATTGTCAGTGTTGCTTCCTAAGTGGACAGTTTGATTTCACAGAAGTGTGATTGACTTGGAGTTACATTGTGTTGTTTAAGTGTTCCCTTTATTTTTTTGAGCAGTGTATATATATACACCTGACACACACATGTACTCACTCAGACACACACATGTACTCACTCAGACACACTGACACACACATGTACTCACTCAGACACACTGACACACACATGTACTCACTCAGACACACTGACACACACATGTACCCACTCAGACACACACATGTACTCACTCAGACACACTGACACACACATGTACCCACTCAGACACACACATGTACCCACTCAGACACACTGACACACACATGTACCCACTCAGACACACACATGTACCCACTCAGACACACTGACACACACATGTACCCACTCAGACACACTGACACACACATGTACCCACTCAGACACACTGACACACACATGTACTCACTCAGACACACTGACACACACACGTACCCACTCAGACACACTGACACACACGTACCCACTCAGACACACACGTACCCACTCAGACACACACACGTACCCACTCAGACACACTGACACACACATGTACCCACTCAGACCAGTGGAGGCTGCTGAGGAGAGGACGGCTCATAATAATGTCCAGAACGGAGCGAACGGAATGGCATCAAACACATGGAAACCATGTGGTTAATGTATTTGAAACCATTCCACTGATTCTGCTCCAGTCATTACCACGAGTGTATCCTCCCCAATTAAGGTGCCACCAACCACCTGTGACGCAGACGCAGTGACACACACTAGCATGTCTGCACTCAGAGTTACACACACCGTTGTTGGCCTGCTTCACCTACAGCACATAGGCACAAACACATGGCCTGCTTCACCTACAGCACATAGGCACAAACACATGGCCTGCTTCACCTATAGCACATAGGCACAAACACATGGCCTGCTTCACCTATAGCACATAGGCACAAACACATGGCCTGCTTCACCTACAGCACATAGGCACTAACACATGGCCTGCTTCACCTATAGCACATAGGCACAAACACATGGCCTGTGAAAGTGATGATAATGCCCTTTTAGTGTAAGAGCTGTTTGGGTGGGATGGAGTTTTGGCCTCCCTGGTGACATCACCAGGCGGGAAAGTAGTTAATAGACCAATAAGAAAGAGAGTTTCAAACCTCTCTGCCAATAATAACTTGTTTTCAGTTTTCCCCTCCCCACTCAGACCACTCCCAGACAGCCCCAGCAGAATTCTTGCTTGAGAAATTACTCTTTGCTAAGAAGCTATTTTTGTTTCTTTTTGACCATTTTCATTGAAACCAATCGCAGTAAGGTACCTAATTGTTAGCCAGAAATTATTTGATATTGAGATAAAAACATCTGCATTGGGCCTTTACTACATGGAGCCCATTATCCAAAATGCAGATGAAACAAATGAACTGAATGTCTTTCCCACACTCCTCTTCATCAACGTCCTTCACCCATATCTCTATTAGTTTCTTTCTCTTCCAGTCATCTGTTCCTCTTTTCTCAGGGTCAGATGAGGTTTTTCCAAGGCCCTTCCCCTCTGAGTCTGTCTGTTGTTTTATCTGTATATTCCTCTCCCTTCTTTATATCCTACCATCTCTCTCTCCCTCACCCTCCCTCCCTCCCTCCCACACCTCCCTCCCTCCCACACCTCCCTCCCTCCCTCCCTCAGTGTACATACTTTACTAGTTAGCTTAGGAAGACAATGGAATGTGGACATTGCAGTGCACAGTTTATTTCTCTTTGGGGTTGTTTGTTTGTGTATCTAGTGTCTTAGTGGGAGAGGGGCAGACAGACAGTGAGACTGGGGAGGGTGGGGTGGGGGAGAGGAGGGTGGGGGAGAAGAGAATGGAGGGTGGGGGGGGGGGGAGGAGAGGAGAGAGAAGAGGGTGGGGGAGAGGAGGGTGGGGGGGGGAGAAGAGAAAGGAGGGTGGCTGGGGGAGAGGAGGGGTGGGGAGAAGAGGGGGAGAGGAGGAAGGGGGGTGGGGAGAAGAAAGGGAGGAGGGTGGGGTGGGAGAGAGGAGGGTGGGGTGGGAGAGCCTCTTGACCCCTAGCGACCCTAACCCCCACTCCATCACACACTCCTCCCCTTCTTTGTTATCTCTCTTCCTCTCCACCCCCTCCTCCCCTCCCTGTGTCCCCAGATGGTCATGAAGATCGAATGATTTAGCCTTGGGAGCAACAAACTCCCAAGCATTCTCATACTCTCGTGTGTAAGTACACACACACATACACACACTTAAAACACCAGTTTGTTATTCCATAACTTTGATACATTTGAAAATTGCTAACCAATATGCTGTATGAAAACGGCATCACAGCCAGACAAAGCGGTAGATTGGTGGACTATTAAAGTGGCAGAGAGCTCCCCTATTGGCCAGACACAGTCAATGCAACATAACCCTGTTGTGTTACAAAATACTGTACCTGTTGCCATATGAATAAATTCTATCGATTTCAATTGTGTTCTATTATTTTTTTAAACTTTTGGCTCGATTTCCAGAGATTCTATTACCCTTCCTCTCTCTCTCTCTCTCTCTCTCCAATTAAATGCAATTCTATTTAAGGGTTTTATTGGCATGGGAAACAGTTTACATGGCCAAAGCAAGTGAAATGATAAACAAAAGTGAAATAAACAAAAAGTGAACAGTAAATATTAGACTCACACAACTTCCCAAATAATAGAGACATTTAACATATCATGATGTCTATATACAGTGTAACGGTGTTACCACACTGTCTCTCTCTCGCTCCTCTTTTCTCAGCCCTCTGAAACCCTTCCTCCCCCTTTCTGTTTTCACTCTGTCGTCTCTTTCTCACACTCCCCCACTAGAAGAAAGAGAGACACATTCCTGCAGCTTTGTGAGGACGTCAATATTGACTTTCTCTGTGTGTGTCCCCCTTGGATTGAAACAATTTCACAACTCCGTGTGTGTGCGACAACTGACTGACAACGTAACACTGCTCTGCATATTACAATCAACAATCTAGGTTTGCTCTATTTCCCCCTCCCTCCCTCTCTCCCTCCGGCTGTGGCCTGATTGTGATCAATCTCTGCTAGTTGCTGAGTTGTTCCTTTGTCCGTCCCTCCCCTCCTTCCCTCTGACAGTGTCTGTGTCTGACTGGCTATGTCTACCCTCCCAAACTCCCTAAATGTAGGTCTCTCTTGCTCCCCAACCCCCAAGATCCTCCTTGACAAAAGCCTCAAGACAAACCGAGACGGAGCATTACAATGATGACTGTGGCTTCTGCTTTTGTCTTCCTTCTAACCCCCCACTCCCTACTATCCAGAAATCCCTACACCCCCATGCATATATCCCTCGACCTCCCCTCCTCCGCCCCTAACCTTCTTCTCCCCAAAATAACCCCCCTACCCGCCTCACTGCTCCCCCAGCCCAGACCCTGTCGTCCCGGGCTGGCCACTGCAGAGGCGGGCATTGTGTTGCTAATGCCGACTAGGCCTCAATGCAGCCACAAAGGTTGCCGTGGAAACACTTGGGCACACACAATAGAGCCCGGGATGGGCCCCCAGAACACAGGAGTCCTGGGAAACCCAAAGAGAGAGAGAGAGACACAGAGTGAAGAAAGAGTTGGAGGGGGTGGGCGAGTGCAGGGTAGAGGGGGAGGAGAGTGACGGTGGGAGGCCTCCTCTCCCTCCATCCCCTCATTCCTCCCCTCCCTCCATTCCCTCATTCCTCCATTCCCTCATTCCTCCATTCCCTCATTCCTCCATTCCCTCATTCCTCCATCCCCTCCCTCCATCCCCTCATTCTTCCCTCATTCCATCCCCTCCATCCCTCCATCCCCCATTCTTCCCCTCCCTCCATCCCCCCTCCCCCCTCCATCCCCTCATTCTTCCCCTCCCTCCATCCCCTCATTCTTCCCCTCCCTCCATCCCCTCATTCCCCTCCCTCCATCCCCTCATTCCTCCCCTCCCTCCATCCCCTCATTCCATCCCCTCCCTCCATCCCCTCATTCCATCCCCCCCCCATTCCCCTTCATTCCATCCCCTCCATCCCCTCATTCCATCCCCCCCTCCATCCCCTCATTCCATCCCCTCCCTCCATCCCCTCCCCCCCTCCATTCCTCCCCTCATTCCATCCCCCTCCCTCCTCCCCCTCATTCCATCCCCTCATTCCATCCCCTCCCTCCATCCCCTCATTCCTCCCCCCCTCCTCATTCCATCCCCTCCCTCCATCCCCTCATCCCCCATCCCCTCCCTCCATCCCCTCATTCCATCCCCTCCCTCCATCCCCTCATTCATCCCCCCCTCCATCCCCTCATTCCTCCCCTCCTCCATCCCCTCATTCCTCCATCCCCCATCCCCTCATTCCATCCCCTCCCATCCCCTCATTCCTCCCTCCCTCCATCCCCTCATTCCTCCCCTCCTCCATCCCCTCCCTCCATCCCCTCATTCCTCCCCCCTCCCTCCCTCCTCCCCTCCCTCCATCCCCTCATTCCTCCCCTCCCTCCATCCCCTCATTCCTCCCCTCCCTCCATCCTCTCATTCCTCCACAACCGCTCCTTTCTTTCTGGACCCCAGATGGTCATCTGTCAGAGGTGCTGCTGGGAGAGTTAGATGCGTACTCCCTCTCACATGTAGACACAGTCCCACATCCACTGACCCGTAAAGACTCACTTCCAAAGCATCCAAAGAGTTGAAGAATGTAGCCATCTCAACAACACAGTATTTCCATAATGGAAGACCAAGTAGAACCAGATGAGATCATCCAGAATCATTCAGTCATAACAACTCAACCAAAACCATCTCACTCACCGTGGCAACCACTGAGTGTTTGTGTGTATCAGTTACATCAGTGTGTGTGTGTGTTTGTGAGTGTATGTTATTGTGTGTGTGTCACTCACCCAGAGGCAATGAGGGCTCGTGACTGGGCCATGGCTATGCGCTGCAGGGCGGGCCGGCTGAGCCCAGCCAGACTGGACCGCTGGGGCAGGGGGGCAGAGCACGCCGCCGAGCGCTGGGGAGCCATGGGCCGCGGCGACGGGGACGGCACGGGAGAGGGCGGTGACGTCACGGCGGTCGCCGGGGTGACGAGCGTGGCAGTGGGCACCGGTTGACTCGTGGTGGAGGGAGAGGGGGGCGGCACGGACGGAGGCGGCCCTGATTGGAGGAGGGCGGCTGAGGGGGCGGGAGGGAGGGAGGAGGGGGTCGGTTGGAGATGGAGAGGGTGCCCGTTTGGGCACTGAGGAGAGAGAGGGAGCGGGCAAAGAGGGCAGCATTCCGTCGCGGTGAGGACTGGTTCCGGGATATGGAGAGTCCGTGAGGTAAGGTTTTGGAGTAGGCAGATCTAGCGGGGGAGCTCCTGAGTTGGCCCCGCCCCAGGGTGGCAGATTTGGGGCTGGGTGGTTTACTCTGAGGTTTACTCGGCCGGTGGCCCAACTTGTGCGTCGATGACCTCACAGTGCTCTGTTTCACACTAAAGACCAGCATGCACTGCTGGCAGGAGCACGGCTGCCCGGCGAGGGACTGCATGGTAGCCAGCCCGCCGCTTGTGTACACAGCGCGTCCGTTGACACCCGACACCCCAACACCCAGTAACGCTCCAGTCGGACCCGATCCTCCACCTCCGTTCCTGGGTACCGGTCCTGACACTAGTGGGTAGGCCACGTCGGACCTCCGCTGTATCCTGCGTTGTCTCTGGGTCTGCCTGTTGATCTGGGTCATGCCCTGCAGGTCCACCAGGTAGCAGAAGCCCAGCGGCGCCAGGTCCAGCCAGGGCTGCTGGCGGTCCCGGGCCGTCTGGATGGCGATGCCGACCTCCGTGTCGTACTGGGTCCAGGAGCCCGTGTCGTTCTCCCACTCCCACAGCCAACCCTGGCCCGGCGCCGACGTGGGATCATAGAAGCTACGGCGCACCGGCCGGATCATACCTGCAGGGGGAGATGCTGGGGTTAGTACGACTATCAATCAATCAAATGTATTTTTCCAATGGCAGTTGTCAAAGGGCTTCACAGTAAACTAGTCTAGACACTGAAGAGCAAGCAGAAGCACGGTGGACAGGACGAAGGCCCTGGATGGAAGAAACCTTGAGAGGAACCAGGAATGCATGACGACATCATGAAAAGAGTAGGAAATGGTACTAACAGTGTGGAGAGGTGTGGAGAGGTTGAAACAGGAACAGAAATGCATGTGGGAAACTTTCGTATGGTTTTAATTGACAAGCTAGATTCTCCCCACAGAAGTGAAAGTTAATATGAGCTCTTACACACATTCACACATCCTCTGACCTGAACTCCACCCTAACTCATCTAACTCAAATGACCTGAACTCAACCCCAACTCAAATGACCTGAACTCAACCCCAACTCAAATGACCTGAACTCAACCCCAACTCAAATGACCTGAACTCAACCCCAACTCAAATGACCTGAACTCAACCCCAACTCAAATGACCTGAACTCAACCCCAACTCAAATGACCTGAACTCAACCCCAACTCAAATGACCTGAACTCAACCCCAACTCAAATGACCTGAACTCAACCCCAACTCAAATGACCTGAACTCAACCCCAACTCAAATGACCTGAACTCAACCCCAACTCAAATGACCTGAACTCAACCCCAACTCAAATGACCATAACTCAAATTAAAGTATTTCCAAATGCAGTCAGCCAAACAGCTACAAAGACACTCTTAATGACCAACAGTAATAGTTGTTTAGGGAAGCGAATAGTTGTCGAAATTCCATTTGAAATGCATATTGGTTTATGATGAATCGATAGTGGTAACCATAGAGATGTTTAATGGGTTTAAAATCAACCAAACCAGCAGGCTTAGTATGGCACCACACATCGGTGCCAAACCGAGGAGGATCAAGAACCGTCCAATCAGAGACGAGCTTGGTAACCAGGGGCAACGTGTGCCACGACCATTCAGCCAATGCCAAGGTAGAGAGAAGAGTGACCCACACTGAGGCCTGGCCGAGACAGACTGGGACACACAGACATCAAAAGAGGTGGCTGAATGCAGCAGGCCTAGCGATGTTTGTTAGAGGCACACAGTCAAGGGTATTGTGTGTGTGAGAGAGAGACCCTTTGAATTGAGAGAGAGAGAGAGACCCATTGAATTGAGAGAGAGAGCCTTTGAATTGAACGAGAGAGAGAGAGAGACCCATTGAATTGAACGAGAGAGAGACCCTTTGAATTGAACGAGAGAGAGAGAGAGACCCATTGAATTGAGAGAGACCCTTTGAATTGAATTGAGAGGGAGAGAGAGAGAGAGACCCTTTGAATTGGATTGAGAGAGAAAGTGAGGGAGAAAGAGAGAAAAAGTGTGTGTGTGTGTGTGTGTGTGTGTATGGGGGGGGGACTAAAGGCTGAGCCGGGAGGTCTTCTTCACTCTCTAAAACAATACAATGGTTCTAAAAGAGAAATGAGCACTTGACCCCAGGAGTAGCATGTGAGATTCAGTAGACTGTAGAGGAAACAGGCCTCTTTCAGTTCCACAGAAACAAAGGCCAGCTCTCACAAAGACAAACCACTAGCTGGGATGAGGACAGTCACGGGTGGACTGGATTCTGATAGAAACCTCTAGTGGTGGATGACCTTTGAAGAGAAACATACGGGTCGTACTTCAGCCCACCTCTTTCCTGGCCAGAAGGATAAACTCCGGGCCCCTCGTCTTAATATTTCACTCTCGCTACGTTTGCACAGCGCCGTTCACAACGTGCACATAAGACAAGACGGAGAATAGCGTCGCCGTCGACACAATCAATGGTTCTGATTGGCTGAACGGATTGTGGTGACGAGACAAGACAGCTGTGCACCCCCCCCTTCGAGTTTCCGTCCTGTGATAGACCCCGGCCACGTCAATGTCCTTCAATCACCTTCTATAGTCTCTACTGAAGACAGAGAGGGCTGTGTTCAGTAAGCACCAACCGGACGATAAGGGACTGAAACAGGGAGGGACTACCTGAACCCGGATGAACAGTGTGCCCGGATGAACAGGGCCGAGGCTCATCACAGGGGTGCAGCCAGAGGGAGAACAACTATCCACCCTGTCAGTGTGTCTGCAGACGCTCCTCTCTTTGAAGGGAGGGAAAACACTGTTCTCCTTTGATCTGAGGGATAATATCCACCTCTCTGGCCCCTTCACTGTCTTTCACCAAGGCCACTGGGGAGAGGGCAGGCTGATGGGGTTGTTGGGGGTGTGTGGGTGTGTTTGTTTGAGTGAGTGGGGGTATAGTGGCTCATGGAATGTCAGGTGTGTGTGTGTGTGTGTGTTTTGGTTTGGGTGGGTGAGCAAGTCAGGTGTGTGTGTGTGTGTGTCTACAGGGGGTTGAAGGTGACTTAATAACAGGTTGCTGTGAAGGTAAACAGTGGCCAGCTGGGGTACCACCTACTGAGCACAGGAGGCTGGTTGCACCTTAATTGGGGAGGACAGACTCGTGGTAATGACTGGAACAGAATCAGTGGAATGGTATCAAATACATCTAACACATGGTTTCCAGGTGGTTGATACCATTCCGTTTGCTCCGTTCTGGACATTATTCTGAGCCGTCCTCCTTTCAGCAGCCTCCATCACTACTGAGGGACTATTCCAGCTCGCCCCCTGAGCCTTCTAGTTCCACAAAGGTTCCTTGTTGAGAACCGGTTCTTAGAACATGTCGCCACAGATTACGTTACCCTCCAAATCCACTAGGCTCAGGTTATCCAAAGTTCCCAAATGAATATGGACTCATTTTAACGGTGGATCGTAAAACCCTCCCAACTCATTCTGTTGTTTTCCCTTCTGTCTTTTTATTTACAGGGAAGACACACTGAGACCTCGGCCTCTTTTACAAAGGTGTCCTGTATATACAACATCAATATACACATTACACCCATCTCCACCTCTCCTAGGGGTGGTAGGGGAGGAGAGGTGTCTCTGATGAGTCTCCTAGGGGTGGTAGGGGAAGAGAGGTGTCTCTGATGAGTCTCCTAGGGGTGGTAGTGGAGGAGAGGTGTCTTTGATGAGTCTCCTAGGGGTGGTAGTGGAGGAGAGGTGTCTTTGATGAGTCTCCTAGGGGTGGTAGGGGAGGAGAGGTGTCTCTGATGAGTCTCCTAGGGGTGGTAGGGGAGGAGAGGTGTCTCTGATGAGTCTCCTAGGGGTGGTAGGGGAGGAGAGGTGTCTCTGATGAGTCTCCTAGGGGTGGTAGGGGAGGAGAGGTGTCTCTGATGAGTCTAGGGGTGGTAGGGGAGGAGATATGTCCTGATGAGGGGTAGGGAGGAGGTGTCTCTGATGAGTCTCCTAGGGGTAGGGGAGGAGACCTGTCTCTGATGAGTCTCCTAGGGGTAGGGGAGGAGAGGTGTCTCTGATGAGTCTCCTAGTGGTAGGGGAGGAGAGGTGTCTCTGATGAGTCTCCTAGGGGTAGGGGAAGCTCGCTGGTGATAATGACCATGGCTGTTCATTAACCTGCTCTTCAACTATTACATGGTGGACGTGGTAAACTGACTGAATGGCAGATGAGACAGGAGTACAGTAAGATCCTATTGGAATAAAACACCTGATTTATGATGAAGTCGCTTTCCCATGAGGGTGATATGGAAACTGTTGATCAGACAACGTCACTGTGGTTGGCCTCTTCCTCCCAACATTACTCTTTCAACAGATGGCTGTTCCTCTTCCTCCCACCGTTACTCAATCAACAGTCTGTACTGGTCAGTTAGTGTGTGTGTGAGAACCGGAGTGTGTGTGTTGACAGGAGGGGTGAAGCAGAGGGGAACAATAGGTTCCAGATGGACAGTCTATCCACCTGTCTCAGGGGTCTCTCTCTCTCTCTCTCTCTCTCTCTCTCTCTCTCTCTACAAAGCAAGTGAAATAGATCATGAACAGTAAACATTACACGGACAAGCATTTAAAATGTCATATTATGTCTATATACAGTGTTGTTACAGTGTTGTAACAATATGCAAATAGTTAAAGTGCAAAGGGGAAGATAGATAAAGATAAACATACATATGGGTTGTATTTACATTGGTGTTCTTCACTGGTTGCCCTTTTCTTGTGGCAACATGTCACACATCTTGCTGGTATTTCACCCAATAGATATGGGAGTTTGTGTAATCTAAGGGAAATATGTGTCTCTAATATGGTCATACATTTGGCAGGAGGTTAGGAAGTGCAGCTCAGTTTCGCCCTCATTTTGTGGGCAGTGTGCACATAGGTTGTCTTCGCTTGAGAGCCATGTCTGTCTACGCCAACCTTTCTCAATAGCAAGGCTATGCTCACTGAGTCTGTACATAGTCAAAGCTTTCCTTAAGTTTGGGCCAGTCACAGTGGACAGGTATTCTGCCACTGTGTACTCTCTGTTTAGGGTCAAATAGCATTCTAGTTTGCTTTGTTTTTTTGTTGATTCTTTCCAATGTGTCAAGTAATTCTCTTTTTCAAATGTTATTATCTTTTCTCATGATTTGTTTGGGTCTAATTGTGTTACTGTCCTGTGTCTCTGTGGGGTCTGTTTGTGAACAGAGCCCCAGGACCAGCCTGCTTAGGGCAGGTATTCCTAAACTGGGTGTACGCGCAATGCCATCGGGGGTACACGCAATGCCATCAGGGGTACGCCAAATAAAAATGTGATTCACATTAAAAAAAAGACAATTCAAACAGTACATTTATATTTTCTAACGGAGCTATACATTTGGGTTCAGTGAAATAACAACACAATGTCAAATACAGGTAGCCTAGTCAAATAATTAACATCCAATCACATTAACCGTTACTCTCTCACAGGAAACCTTCCCCTTTGAGCAGATATTTAGAAACGAAACATGACCATTTGAAAAATAAGCCACAGGAGTTTTTGGAGCGAGAATAAAGACGACTTTCGAGAAGTAAGACGTATAAAAGCAACAGATACTGAGACTCTCTCCAATACAACCCTACATTACAGAGTGATGTACATCCTTTCAAGCAGACCCTTCATTAACCTGTTGTCAGGGGTGTGTACGGGAGGCGCACTTTAATTCCGGTCCAAAAATGACAGCACATAAGAACAATAACGTGCCAAAAACACGGAACACAGGAAAAGTATAGCGCCTGACAATATCCACATAACAATAAACAATTACACACAAAGACATGGAGGGGAACAGAGGACTAAATACATGCAGTGTGATTATGGAATGAAAACCAGGTGTGTAATGGAACAAGACAAAACAAATGGAAATATGAGAAATGGAGTGGCGATGGCTAGAAAGCCGGTGACGTCGTCCGCCGAACGCTGTGGTCAGTTATTCACCATTTTTGATGAACAAATAAGGTTTTATATGTCAGATGGGTAAAGAAAGAGAAAAATTATTATTATTATTTGTGGTCTGGTCCTATAAGAGCTCTTTGTCACTTCCCACGAGCCGGGTTGTGACAACTCACATTTCTTAAACATAAGAATGAGTGCATCATATAGTGTGTGTGTGGCAGGCTTACAATGATGGCAAAAAACAACATTTGAGAGTGTGCTGACCCTGGTGCTAGAGGGGGTACGCAGCTGGAGGTTGAATGTTTGAAGGGGTACGGGACTATAAAATGTTTGGGAACAACTGGCTTAGAGAAGAGCTTTGTTATGGAAGATTTGGGAATCGCTTCCTTTTAAGTGGTTGTAGAATGTCTCTTCTCTGGATGTTGGTCATTAGTGGGGATCGGCTTAATTCTGCTCTTTATGCATTATTTGGTGGTTTACGTTGTACACTGAGGATACTTTTGCAGAATTCTGCACGCAGAGTCTCAATTTGGTGTTTGTCCCATTTTGTGAAATTTTGGTTGGTGAGCGGAACCCAGACCGGAACCCAGACCTCACAACCTTTTTTGGAAAACCATTATTTTTGTCTTACTGAGATTTACTGTCAGGACCCAGGTCAACCAGACAGAATCTGAATCTGTGCAGATGATCTCGGTGCTGCTGTAGGCCCTCCTTGGTTGGGGACAGAAGCACTAGATCATCAGCAAACAGTAGACATTTGACTTCAGATTAGGGCTGGGCAATATATCAAATTAATTTGATTAATTCGAATGTATGTTTTTGCTCAATATTCCAAATGCCTGTATCGCAGAATTGAGTGTTTCTTAATATTATTGGTTTTTAAGAGCGTGAATTAATTTGATTAAATGCAGTGTATTTGACCTTTAATTGTAGAACACAGCTTATTTAGAGATGTATTTTTGTTGTAAATCGAGATGTGTATCGTGAATAGCCCATCAGTTGGAAAAGACTTGAGAAATGAGTTTCAGGCCATATCACCTAGTCCTACTTCAGATTCTAGCAGGGTGAGGCTGGGTGCTGCAGACTGGTCTAGTGCCCTTGTCAATTTGTTGATATATATGTTGAAGATGGTGGGGTTTAAGCTGCATCCCGGTCTCACCCAACGGCAATGTGGAAAGAAATGTGTTTTTTTGACCAATTGTAACAGCACACTTGTTGTTTGTGTACATGGATTTAATAATGTTGTATGTTTCTCCCCCAACACTGCTTTCCATCAATTTGTATTGCAGACCCTTATGCCATATTGAGTCAAATTTCTCTCACGGACCTGGGAGACAGTCTCCATGTCACTACATGACTGTGAGAAACATGCCTTCCAGCCATTCTCAAACCTGGCCAGTCAAGCGGTCCACTACCTGTTGCCCCTCACTCAGAGGTGAATTCCTGCTCTGCTCACTGAAGCAAACACACACACACACACACACAACACACACAAGCAGACACAGAAACAACACACACACACACACACACACACACACAATTGCGAAAGGAAAGAGAGAAAAATAGAGCAGGAAAATGTTGACTAACTCCGACAGAATCTTTTCGGTTGACAGACCAGACCCGACCCAAGGCCCAGTCTCTCCTTCCTTTGTCCTTTAGCGTCAATGGGAAAGCCAGCCTTGTGCCAGAATGTCGCTTTCTCAAAACAGAGAGAAAACGCCGCTAATGGAACAGAATCTAAGTTGCACTGTAGCAGCACTCTGATGTCACAAGCAGAGACAAAGCAGGGGAAGGAGAAGGAGAAGAAGAGACAAAGCAGGGGAAGGAGAAGAAGAGAAAGCAGGGGAAGGAGAAGAAGAAGAAGAGACAAAGCAGGGGAAGGAGAAGGAGAGAAAGCAGGGGAAGGAGAAGAAGAGACAAAGCAGGGGAAGGAGAAGGAGAGACAAAGCAGGGGAAGGAGAAGGAGAGACAAAGCAGGGGGGAAGAGAAGAGACAAAGCAGGGGAAGGAGAAGGAGAGACAAAGCAGGGGAAGGGACAAAGCAGAAGAAGAGACAAAGCAGGGGGGGAAGGAGAAGGAGAGACAAAGCAGGGGAAGGAGAAGGAGAGACAAAGCAGGGGAAGGAGAAGGAGAGAGACAAAGCAGGGGAAGGAGAAGGAGAGACAAAGCAGGGGAAGGAGAAGAAGAGACAAAGCAGGGGAAGGAGAAGAAGAGACAAAGCAGGGGAAGGAGAAGGAGAGACAAAGCAGGGGAAGGAGAAGAAGGAGAGACAAAGCAGGGGAAGGAGAAGAAGAGACAAAGCAGGGGAAGGAGAAGAAGAGACAAAGCAGGGGAAGGAGAAGAAGAGACAAAGCAGGGGAAGGAGAAGAAGAGACAAAGCAGGGGAAGGAGAAGAAGAGACAAAGCAGGGGAAGGAGAAGAAGAGACAAAGCAGGGGAAGGAGAAGAAGAGACAAAGCAGGGGAAGGAGAAGAAGAGACAAAGCAGGGGAAGGAGAAGAAGAGACAAAGCAGGGGAAGGAGAAGAAGAGACAAAGCAGGGGAAGGAGAAGAAGAGACAAAGCAGGGGAAGGAGAAGAAGAGACAAAGCAGGGGAACGAGAAGAAGAGACAAAGCAGGGGAAGGAGAAGGAGAGACAAAGCAGGGGAACGAGAAGAAGAGACATAAATGTGTCTGCTAGATCCCTTCTAAAAGAAGAGCTGTGGTTTCTAATGCCCCTCCCCCTCTCTTCATCTCTCTTTTCCCTCGTTCCTCATTTCTCTGTGTTCTAGTCTGACTGACCTCAGATGATCTTCTAGACAGAAGTCCTCTCCTCTCCTCTCCTCTCCTCTCCTCTCCTCTCCTCTCCTCTCCTCTCCTCTCCTCTCCTCTCCTCTCCTCTCCTCTCTCCTCTCCTCTCCTCTCCTCTCCTCTCCTCTCCTCTCCTCTCCTCTCCTGGCTATTTTCTTCCTCTCTCCATCCTGCTGCTATATTTATGTTGATTTATTTTGGACTTTAACTATTTACACATCATTACAACACTGTATATAGACATAATATAACATTTGAAATGTCTTTATTCTTTTGGAACCTCTGAGTGTAATGTTCACTGTTCATGTCACTTTTGTTTATTATCTATTTCACTTGCTTTGGCAATGTAAACATATGTTTCCCATGTCAATAAAGCCCCTTAAAATGAGATAAAGAGAGAGAGAGAGAGAGTATAAACTACCAAAACAGTAAACAAGGACTTCACAATATGGCCGGCTCAACCTAGAAGCACAAAAACAACACTCAGATCGATTTATTCTATCTAATTTAACCTTCATTTAACTAGGCAAGTTAGTTAAGAACAAATTCTTATTTAGAATGACGGCCTAACCCGGCCAAACCCAGACAATGCTGGGCCAATTGTGCGCCTATGGGACTCCCAATCACAGCCAGATGTGCGGCAGCCTGGACGTCTCTTGCACTGAGATGCCGTGTCTTAGACCACTGCGCCCCTCGGGAGTCCCTTCTCTTTGTAGCCCTCCGACCCTCTTAGCCCAAACACGAGAGCCATCAGATAGAATGAAACACAATCCAGTGTGTGTGCGTCATTGCATATGGGTGCTTGTGTGTGTGTGTGTGTGTGTGTCTGTGCACTCTTCATGCTTGACCCTGTGTGTGTGTGTGTGTGTGCACTCTTCATGCTTGACCTGTGTGTGTGTGTGTGTGTGTGTGTGTGTGTGTGTGTGTGTGTGTGTGTGTGTGTGTGCACTCATCATGCATGACCCTGTGTGTGTGTGTGTGTGTGTGTGTGTGTACTCATCATCCATTACCCTGTGTGTGTGTGTGTGTGTGTTTGTGTGTGAGGCCTCTCTGCTCCTAATCCAAGGCCTACGTTGTGAAACACGCAGTGACTGACGGCACTCGAGAGGCCCTGGGGCCCTGAAGTAATCTGACACAGACTGTTGCACAACAACCTACTGAGTTGTACTGGGGGGAACGTTCTGTTCTACACCCCCCTCAGTCTCTCTCTCTCTCTCTCTCTCTCTCTCCTCCTCCAACAACAACCTATTGGGCTGGGGGGGAACCTTTCTGTTCTGTTCTACCCCCTCCGTGTCTCTCTCTCTCTCTCTCTCTCAACAACCTATTGGGCTGGGGGAACCTTTCTGTTCTGTTCTACCCCTCCGTGTCTCTCTCTCTCTCTCTCTCTTCCAACAACCTATTGGGCTGGGGGAACCTTTCTGTTCTGTTCTACCCCCTCTGTCTCTCTCTCTCTCTCTCCTCCAACAACCTATTGGGCTGGGGGAACCTTTCTGTTCTGTTCTACCCCTCTGTCTCTCTCTCTCTATCTGTACTTCACCTCCACTCTCTCTCTCTCTTACCCTCCCTCCATCTCTCTCTCTCTTACCCTCCCTCCATCCATCTCTCTCTTACCCTCCCTCCATCTCTCTCTCTCTTACCCTCCCTCCATCCATCTCTCTCTTCCCTCCCTCCATCTCTCTCTCTCTTACCCCCTCCCTCCATCTCTCTCTCTCTTACCCTCCCTCCATCTCTCTCTCTCTTACCCTCCCTCCATCTCTCTCTCTTACCTTACCCTCCCTCCATCCATCTCTCTCTTACCCTCCCTCCATCCATCTCTCTCTCTACCCTCCCTCATCTCTCTCTCTTACCCTCCCTCCATCCATCTCTCTCTTACCCTCCCTCCATCCATCTCTCTCTTACCCTCCCTCCATCTCTCTCTCTCTTACCCTCCCTCCATCCATCTCTCTCTCTTACCCTCCCTCCATCCATCTCTCTCTTACCCTCCCTCCATCCATCTCTCTCTTACCCTCCCTCCATCCATCTCTCTCTTACCCTCCCTCCATCCATCTCTCTCTTACCCTCCCTCCATCCATCTCTCTCTTACCCTCCCTCCATCCATCTCTCTCTTACCCCCCTCCATCCATCTCTCTCTTACCCTCCTCCATCCATCCATCTCTCTCTTACCCTCCTCCATCCATCTCTCTCTCTCTTACTCCTACCCTCCATCCATCTCTCTCTCTCTTACCCTCCCTCCCATCCATCTCTCTCTCTTACCCTCCCTCCATCCATCTCTCTCTTACCCTCCTCCATCCATCTCTCTCTTACCCTCCTCCATCCATCTCTCTCTCTCAATATCTTCTCTCTCCCCTCCCCTCTTTATTCCTCTTTCTCGCTGCCTCTTTGTCCAGCCTGGTTCTCCTTAGAAGTGGCCTGTCCCTTGGGTCCTAGCTTAGAGCCTTTCACTTCTTTCCCCTCCTGAAAGAGAGAGACATTTCAGGTTTGGCTTGTGTTTAGTTTGCCTCCATCCTTTCTCCCCCAGGGTGACCCCTGCACCCCGACCCGAGGCTTTGGGGTGTCTGGGAAACGTGTCCCCTTCGGCTGGACCAGCTGGAGCAGCAACAGGGCCTCCGAGCCTCAGACGGCAGCTGGCTGCTTCTTCCAAGACCAGTGTGTGTGTGTGTGTGTGTGTCTCTTCTAAGACCAGACCCCCCCCCCTCTCTGTGCTTTCCTATCCATATATGCCTCAGAAGCACCTATGCCTCCCTGTCAGTCTCATCTGTGTGTTTAGCTGATCCATCACTCTGTCTATCTATGTCTATCTGCATGTTGTCAGCCTCTCAGTCTATCTGCATGTTGTCAGCCTCTCAGTCTATCTGCATGTTGTCAGCCTCTCAGTCTATCTGCATGTTGTCAGCCTCTCAGTCTATCTGCATGTTGTCAGCCTCTCAGTCTATCTGCATGTTGTCAGCCTCTCAGTCTATCTGCATGTTGTCAGCCTCTCAGTCTATCTGCCTGTTGTCAGCCTCTCAGTCTATCTGCCTGTTGTCAGCCTCTCAGCCTCTCTGCCTGTTGTCAGCCTCTCTGTCTATTTGCCTGTTGTCAGCCTCTCTGCCTGTTGTCAGCCTCTCTGCCTGTTGTCAGCCTCTCTGCCTGTTGTCAGCCTCTCTGCCTGTTGTCAGCCTCGCTGCCTGTTGTCAGCCTAGCTGCCTGTTGTCAGCCTAGCTGCCTGTTGTCAGCCTCGCTGCCTGTTGTCAGCCTAGCTGCCTGTTGTCAGCCTAGCTGCCTGTTGTCAGCCTAGCTGCCTGTTGTCAGCCTCTCTGCCTAGCTGCCTGTTGTCAGCCTCTCTGCCTAGCTGCCTGTTGTCAGCCTCTAGCCTAGCTGCCTGTTGTCAGCCTCTCTGCCTAGCTGCCTGTTGTCAGCCTCTCTGCCTAGCTGCCTGTTGTCAGCCTCTCTGCCTAGCTGCCTGTTGTCAGCCTCTCTGCCTAGCTGCCTGTTGTCAGCCTCTCTGCCTAGCTGCCTGTTGTCAGCCTCTCTGCCTAGCTGCCTGTTGTCAGCCTCTCTGCCTGTTGTCAGCTGCCTGTTGTCAGCCTCTCTGCCTAGCTGCCTGTTGTCAGCCTCTCTGCCTAGCTGCCTGTTGTCAGCCTCTCTGCCTGTTGTCAGCCCTCTGCCTGTTGTCAGCCTCTCTGCCTGTTGTCAGCCTCTCTGCCTGTTGTCAGACTCTCTGCATGCTGCCTAGCTGCCTGTTGTCAGCCTCTCTGCCTAGCTGCCTGTTGTCAGTCTCTGACCTATAGCTGCAACATGTCATTTCAGCCTTCTGCCTAGCTGCCTGTTGTCAGCCTCTCTGCCCAAGCTGCCTGTTGTCAGCCTATCTGCCAAGCTGCCTGTTTCAGTTTGGGGTTTCTGCCTAGCTGCCTGTTGTCAGCCTCTCTGCCAGCTGCCTGTTGTCAGCCTCTCTGGAGAGACAGAGTTGTCAGCCTCTCTGCATGTTGTCAGCCTCTCTGCATGTTGTCAGCCTCTCTGCATGTTGTCAGCCTCTCTGCATGTTGTCAGACTCTCTGCATGTTGTCAGACTCTCTGCCTAGCTGCCTGTTGTCAGTCTCGGACTCTATATCAACCAACATGTCATTTCAACCATTATTCTCTAACTCTCCCACCACAACACCCTATGCCACAAGGTTGTGTTGGTGTGTTTACCAATGTGACAATTCGTTTGAGTTTGGGGTTTTATGTCTATGAGAGGGAGAGAGACAGGCGAGACAGAGAGAGAGGAGAGACAGAGGAGGCAGAGAGACAGGAGAGACAGAGGAGTCAGAGAGACAGGAGAGACAGAGGAGGCAGAGAGACAGGAGAGACAGAGGAGGCAGAGAGACAGAGACAGGAGGCAGAGACAGAGAGGAGGCAGAGAGACAGAGAGAGACAGAGACAGGAGGCAGAGAGACAGGAGAGACAGAGGAGGCAGAGAGACAGGAGAGACAGAGGAGGCAGAGAGACAGGAGAGACAGAGGAGGCAGAGAGACAGGAGAGACAGAGGAGGCAGAGAGACAGGAGAGACAGAGGAGGCAGAGAGACAGGAGAGACAGAGGAGGCAGAGAGACAGGAGAGACAGAGGAGGCAGAGAGACAGGAGAGACAGAGGAGGCAGAGAGACAGGAGAGACAGAGGAGGCAGAGAGACAGGAGAGACAGAGGAGGCAGAGAGACAGGAGAGACAGAGGAGGCAGAGAGAGACAGAGAGACAGAGAGACAGAGGAGGCAGAGAGACAGACAGAGAGACAGAGGAGGCAGAGAGACAGGAGAGACAGAGGAGGCAGAGAGACAGGAGAGACAGAGAGACAGAGGAGCAGAGAGACAGGAGACAGAGAGACAGGAGAGACAGAGGAGGCAGAGAGACAGGAGAGACAGAGAGAGGCAGAGAGACAGGAGAGACAGAGGAGGCAGAGAGACAGGAGAGACAGAGGAGGCAGAGAGACAGGAGAGACAGAGGAGGAGAGAGACAGAGACAGAGGAGAGAGAGACAGGAGTCACAGAGGAGAGAGAGAGGAGTCAGAGAGACAGAGGAGGAGAGAGACAGTAGTCACAGACAGAGAGACAGGAGAGTCACAGAGGAGGGAGAGAGACAGGAGTCACAGAGGAGGGAGAGAGTCACAGAGGGGGAGAGAGACAGAGACAGAGGAGGCAGAGAGACAGGAGAGACAGAGGAGGCAGAGAGACAGGAGAGACAGAGAGACAGAGAGACAGGAGAGACAGAGGAGGCAGAGAGACAGGAGTCAGAGGACAGAGAGAGAGAGACAGGAGAGACAGAGGAGGCAGAGAGACAGGAGTCACAGAGGAGGGAGAGAGACAGGAGTCACAGAGGAGGGAGAGAGACAGGAGTCAGAGAGACAGGAGAGAGAGGAGGCAGAGAGACATGAGAGACAGAAGAGACAGAGAGAGACAGAGGAGGCAGAGAGACAGGAGTCAGGGAGAAAAGAGAGAGGAGAGAGACAGGAGACACAGAGGAGGGAGAGAGACAGGAGACACAGAGGAGGGAGAGAGACAGGAGTCACAGAGGAGGGAGAGAGACAGGAGTCACAGAGGAGGGAGAGAGACAGGAGTCACAGAGGAGGGAGAGAGACAGGAGTCAGGGAGAAAAGAGAGAGGAGAGAGACAGAGGAGGGGGAGAGACAGAGGAGGGAGAGACAGACGGGAGAGAGAGCAAAGAGCGAGAAAGACATATTGACAATGTGTTAGAGAGGGAGTCAGTGACTCAATCAGTGGTCAGAAGGGTGTGTCCTTTCACAACAGTCTGCCTGTTGTCTGACAGACGGTAACAGCAATGGCTCAGTCGGCAAGTGCATCTCAGAATTACAAAGGGAATCTACTTTCTATTCACCCAATTCAGGTAGAAAAATATTTGCCTATGTTTGAGAAAAGACTCCCCAAACGTTGTTTGACGGCAGCTAGCCTAAAGGCTAACGGCTCCCTGAAATGACAGACTGCTAACGCTAGATGTTGAGTTGGTTGACGGCAGCTAGCCTGAAGGCTAACGGCTCCCTGAAATGACAGCCAGACGCTAACGCTAGATGTTGAGTTGGTTGACGGCAGCTAGCCTGAAGGCTAACGGCTCCCTGAAATGACAGACTGCTAATGCTAGATGTCGAGTTGGTTGACGGCAGCTAGCCTGAAGGCTAACGGCTCCCTGAATTGACAGACGCTAATGCTAGATGTCGAGTTGGTTGACGGCAGCTAGCCTGAAGGCTAACGGCTCCCTGAATTGACAGACGCTAATGCTAGATGTCGAGTTGGTTGACGGCAGCTAGCCTGAAGGCTAACGGCTCCCTGAATTGACAGACGCTAATGCTAGATGTCGAGTTGGTTGACGGCAGCTAGCCTGAAGGCTAACGGCTCCCTGAAATGACAGCCAGACGCTAACGCTAGATGGGTTTTACCTTCCACAGGGCTCCTCCAGAAAAAGGGAAACCTCAGCCGTCAGTGACAACTGGAAACCCTTCAGTCTGGCTTCCCTGATTGACTATTAGCCCTGTGAACAGTTGGGAAGCTGCGTTTCCACATCCTGCAATTCCCCGTAGCTACTGGAAGGGGATTTAAAGTCGAATAATATTTCTAAAAAAGTTGTTGAAGCAACAAAGTAATGGGAGTCTTTGACGGCATCATAGAAGCACTGCATCACACAGTGGTGGGAAAAGCCAGGACACGGAGTGAGGAGAAACATGGACACGTGAGGCTTAAAACCATCCCCACGGGGCGCCAAGCTCGTTTAGAGACTGCTTGGCTAGCGGTGAGCTGCGAACTTCTGTATTCTCATGCGGTCTGTCTCTAGCACCAACGCTGTGAGAGGATGTGGGAGGGAGAGGTGTCACAGTGTCATTACAATCATCAGCTGTGGTGAAATAGCAGAGCGGAGCTACAAGGTAAAAAGAGATGTTTCTGGCGTTACTGCTCTCTCCCCCTTTCTTTCTCGTCCTCTCTTTTGTCTTCATCTTCCACTTCGGTGAACTTAGAATTGCCTGTACGCCCTCTACCCCGTCTCCCGACTCGATGCGCCCGAGTTCTACTCCTACAACTCTCTCCCACACTCTTCCCTGTGTGTGTGTGTGTGTGTGTGTGTGTGCGCCCTGCGTGAATGTCTAGGCCACAATAGAGGAACAAACATCTGTTCTCTCAACTTCAACAAAGAGAGAGAGATAGATGGGCTTCCCTATTACCTCCCTCCGACTCCCTCTCTTTCTATCCCTCCTTCCATCTCCCTCTCCCACGTCCCGAGCCTCTGACGCCGCTGGCCCCTACAGATCTGGCCTATTGACAAAACTAAAGACAAGACTAAAGAAATTAACAGGAGACAGTGTTGCTGAGACTATAGAGGGGGGTACCGGAGGCAGATTCTCTGCTGTTTAAGCCTTGAAATGTCACATTCTCTCTGCTTTCCCCTTACACTCTGGATCTGTCACAAAGAGCACCCTATTCCCTATGTAGTGCACTACTTTTGACTAAAACTAGCGCATTATGTCGGAAATAGGGTGCCCTTTCTCCCACCCAATGTCAGTCCCCACACAGCAGCTGCGTGCGTTAGATTCGGGGACTAGGGGGGAAGAATGTCTCTCGTAAGAGAAGCCAAGGCTCTGTGAGGTACAGCTGTCGTAGGTCATCACACTTTCACCCCATTCTGTCTGACAGGCAAGCAGAGGGTTTAACTCAGGGACCCAGACCCTAGGAATATGGAACTGATTGTAATTCATTCTTAATTCTCATTCTATGACGGAATGGAACCAAGCTGTGAGCTCTAAGCTCCACCCCAGTGGTGAAGCAGTCTATTAGTTGAACCACATGCAAAACGAACTGAATTTAACACAGCCGTGCAGTAACAAACCAGAACAGACTGACAACTGAGCCTAAGATGTTTAAAAAGGCCTATGTAGAAGTAAGAATTCTGATAGGACTTTTGTCTATAACAATATATCCACTCTGGACAGACCGAGACACAGAGACACTCACTGGACATCACAGGAAGTTGGCAGGACCTTCATTGGGGAGAACTGGCTGGTGGTAATGACTGGAGCAGAATACGTGGAATGGTATCAAATACATGGTTTCCCGTCTCTCTCTTAAGACCATCCAGTGTTGATTTCTATTTGCCATATATTTTAAACTGTGCTGTTTCACAAAAGGTCTCCACCTATATACATCCACGTGCCTTACACAAACAACACCAGGCGCGTAACAACACCACATCGGCATCCCCACAACAACAACAGCCATTCCCACCTCTCAGCTCTCGTCTTCTTACCTGTGTCCTGCCTGAACTGGTGCATCGACTGCAGGTCTAGGATGTAGGGCGAGAGGCGGTTGTCGACTTGGCCTAGCACGACGCTCCCACCACGGGGATCGCTCCGTATCACCGCCTCGATGTGGTGGGAGACTGTCGGGCTGTAGGGCCGCCACCGCCCGTGTTCGTTGAGCCATTCCCACACGACCACAGCGGACGCATGGAGCATGGTGGCCCTGGAAAGAGAAGTGAGAAAATACTCCTCTGTTAGCAACCATGGTTTAAAAAGGAAGGCGCGACGTAGTGTTTACATCCGGAACCAGGCTAGACTTTGTTCATTTTGATTTGGCTACAAAGTAGCCTATCGCTGTTTATTGAAACGAGGATCGATGTCTCATCACTGATTCCAACATCACTTGGCTCAATCAAGCCTACACGAAGTCCCGTAGTTTTGAAGTTATATGGGCTTGTAGCTAGGTGATATCTACACACAAATACAGGTCTCCCTAAATGAACAAAGAGGATCTTACATTTAGTCAGCCGGCGACGTGCTAATGTGAAGGAGCGCAGCATCTGGGCACAAAAATCCGTGTCACTTTCATGGTCGAACACGGAGAAATCGGATTTTATACCCGGTTGTGATGCCTTCATATAAACCGTGGACAGGCAAAGAAACGGAGAGAGTGCTCCTGTTATTCTCGTCGAAAGCCTTGCTTTTCAGTCACGTTCTAGCATAAAGAAACAAAATGTGTCCGACTGAATCTTATAAATCCCTTTGGCAGAGTCACTTGTTGCGCAAGTGGCGAGACCAAGCTACACTTCTGGAGTGGCGAGAGAAAGGAGCTCCGTTCCAGTCGTTGGGGCGTCGTGTGTTGAACTGTTCCAAACTGACATCCAACACCCCTCTCGTAATAGACCTACCTACCAATACCCGTAACTCCCGGATCGAGCTTTCACAATCTTTGAAACCGGCTGGACAGGTATATGCTACGCAGAGAGAACGGATTGGGTGTACAGTTGCATTCAGTACAATACAATTTCATTCACTACCATTTTTTGGGATGAAGCCTGGCACAACATGTTTGTGGGCGATTACTCAGCTCTTTGTGATCATTGGCTAATCATCGCGTCATTTTCCCTAGAAACAGTACAGTCGGCCTATTGAACATGTTTATTACATATCATTACTGTAACTATGTATCGTCCACCGGGTGGGAGATGGGCTACATTAGGCTACAAGTAAACCACTTGTGTCAATTACTGTACACAACTACCTAGGCTAAGCACAAGAAAGAAACCATTCAATAAGAAAACTTTCCGGTATCTATATAGGTTTTTTATAGCCTCTCTATTGACTTGTCCAAGTTCAGAGAAAGGCGACTTGTTATGATAGAAGTGATTATGATGTATTGTGATCATGGAGCATTTGGAACGCATGTTTACGCACGGGCTAGTCTTTTTTTATAAACACAATCAAAACGCAAACAACAAATGCAGCATTGTATTGGTATTTGAAAATCACATATATTGGCCTATTCACTAGTTGCTTACGTTCGTTGCGTTGGAGGCTTGGTTTTAGAAATGGGTTCAAAACCAAGACTAACTATCCGCCCGTCTTCCACACGCATGTTTCTCATTTACAATCCTCAAGTGGCTTTAGTGATGGAAAAAAAAATACGCCTTTTCATAAATCCATAAAATACAATTCAATTAAATTCCTGCGCGTATTTATTGGATATCGAATTCGAGTTCCATGGTGGAATTGATTCAGTTTTCCAGGGAAAATATTGGACATATTTGATGTCCTCTGGCTAACCATACGTATCCGTCTCTGTATTCCGAAACTGAATATGTTCCATTCCGGAGGCTGGTACCTCCGTTCTATTTCTATACCACGCCCAAAGCCATAGGAGGCTGTCTACAGCAAGCCAGTCATGTGCATTGAATTCCCAAAGTAGTAGTACCCCACTGGTGCAGATCTGCCCTGAAGTTATCCCAAATTGTAAATGCATTGGCAAACACAAAAATAGCAAGGTGTATAGTGTTGCCTTACAGGCTATGCCAACTGCAGGTTTATTTATTTGTGTGCCCATTCTGTGTTAGTTGCAGTGTTATTTTACTTGAATATACAGTTGAAGTCTGAAGTTTACATACACCTTAGCCAAATACATTTTCACAATTCCTGACATTTAATCCTAGTAAAAATCCCCTGTTTTATGTCAGTTAGGATCACCACTTTATTTTAAGAATGTGAAAATGTCAGAATAATAGTGGAGATACTGATTTATTTCATAATTTATTTCCTTCATCACATTCCCAGTGGGCCAGACGTTTACATACACTCAATTAGTATTTGGTTGCCTTTAAATTGTTTAAAACTTGGGTCAAGCGTTTAGGGTAGCCTTCTACAAGCTTCCCACAATAAGTTGGGTGAATTTTGGCCCATTCCTCCTGACAGAGCTGGTGTAACTGAGTCAAGTTTGTAGGCCTCCTTGCTCGCACATGCTTTTTCAGTTCTGCCCACAAATTTTCTATAGGATTGAGGTCAGGGCTTTGTGATGGCCACTCCAATACCTTGACTTTGTTGTCCTTTAGCCATTTTGCCACAACTTTGTAAGTATGCTTGGTAGCATTGTCCATTTGGAAGACTAATTTGCAATTATGTTGGTAACCAGTTTATAATAAGGCACCTCTGGGGTTTGTGGTATATGGCTAATATACCACGGCTAAGGGCTGTATCCAGGCACTCCGCGTTGCGTTGTACGGGGGCAGCGGATTTTGGTCATATACCACACCCCCTCGGGGCCTTATTGCTTAATTATCCACTTGAGCGCAACAAATGACAGGCTACAAACAACTTCTGAACGGCTTGTTGACAAATGTCGTTCTTTGACGCCATCTAGTGGTTGAAGTTGAAAACACATTGCAAGTCAGAATGCAGGATATTGTTGTTGTCTTTATCGTGTTGATTTAAAATACTGATATAAGGATGTTTTAACAATAAAATTAAATCGATCGATTGAGGTCTTTGTAAGCAACCATATATGTTATCAGAATGCTTGTAGAACTCTGATGGAAAACTATCCATGCCACAGTCAAAAACAGTCTGCGTTTCAGCCTCAACAGAACAGGGCTCCATAGCTCAGGGGTTAGAGCACTGGTCTTGTAAACCAGGGGTCGCGAGTTCAAATCTCGCTGGGGCCTGTACACTTTTATTTTTTTTCCTTTAATCGGATCAACACGTCGGTCTTTCACGTCCTAAACTTGGACAAGACAAAAAAAAAAAAACTGCCACGATGCATTAGTCTCAGTTTTTTTTGTTGCTCACGTTAATGACGTTAATAAATGACGTATGTTGATCAGAGGAAAACAATGAATTGCCAATAAATGAAGATTAAAGGAACAACACAGAGGCTGACAATAGCTTTTCCGTGCATATTGACACTTACAAATGGCCAATGGTGTATCTTTGCATCGGTAGGGTATTATTATCAACACGTACACATTGCCAATAGTGTATCTTTGCGCCGGTACTAGGTTAGCCGACCACAGAATGAAATGGAACACTAGCGAGCTATGATGTAGCTACATTAACTAGCTAAATCAACGTTAGTATAACCAAAGATACGATTACTGTCCCTATTCACCTGTGGGTAAAACCAAAACTCTATTAATCTGTGGTATAAATGTTACGATGGTGCCTGCAATACACTTACAGTAACGTTAGCTATGGGGGTGAAAAGTGCCCCCTAGCTCTTGAGCTGAGCAACACAGAAACAATGCGCTGTAGTAGCGAATAGTCGCTTTCCAAGTAAGTCGAGACGTGATCTACCCTACGCGTTTTTAAAATCAAAATGTTTCCACTTTCTCTGCCAGTCAGAGCCCGGATAGCTCAGTCGGTAGAGCATCAGACTTTTAATCTGAGGGTCCAGGGTTCAAGTCCCTGTTCGGGCGGTAGTTTTTTTTTTTTTTTTTTACCGCTCTCGGTTGCTAGCGCCTTCTTCCTCATCTGCACAGACAGAACGAACGTTAACGAATATTATTATCGGCCTCGATAGCTTCTGTGACTGAGGTTAGTTGGAATCATGTTGGGAAATACATGCTATAACGTTACATCTGGTTAGGCTTGTTAACTTTAGCTAGCTCGACAAACCCATCAAAACCATATTTTCAAGAAGAGCTTTTTAATACACAATACAAGTATGTGTGATATTTAACAATTTTTCAAATAAGTGAACTGAAATTAAGAAAGCTAGCTAGCTAGCCAACCACATTTTCCAACCGAACTAGCGATCAAGCTAGCGAACACGGACTGGGCTCGCCCGTGCTCTCTAGTTAGCGAACGTTATCTAGTTGTATTGGATAGCTGCAAACAAGTCTGATACGTTGTGTGACATTATAGTAACAGTACATTAACGCAATAATTACACCTAAAGTGTCGACTTCTTTTATAACTTACACGAGGGACAGTGTTTTAGTTGGTGTGTTCTTGCCTCACATTATTTAGCTAGCAGGCACATAACCACCGCCAGGTCATGAAATCCCTCCGCCACAACCGTAGTGCCAAACCATCAAAGGCGCTACATGTTCAATCTGATGTCTGCCTTGGCTGTCAAGCATTTACCGTGATATGGCCTCTACAGAAGTCAGGGCATTTATACTTCTTATACTATGCGGAGCAGCGCAGGGCTGTTGTGAAGGAAGATCAAATCAAATCACACTTTATTTGTCACATGCTTTGAATACAACAAGTGTAGACCTTACCGTGAAATGCTTACTTACAAGCCCTTAAAACTTGTTATGGCTGGGGGAAGTATTGAGTAGCTTGGATGAATAAGGTGCCCAGAGTAAACTGCCTGCTACTCAGTCCCAGAAGCTAAGATATGCATATTATTAGTATATTTGGATAGCAAACACTCTGAAGTTCCAGAACTGTTTGAATGATGTCTGTGAGTATAACAGAACTCATATGGCAGGCAAAAACCTGAGAAAAAAATCCAACCAGGAAGTGGGAAATCTGAGGTTTGTAGTTTTTGAACTCATTGCCTATTGAATACACAGTGTCTATGGTGTCATATTGCTCTTCCTAAGGCTTCCACTAGATGTCAACTCTCTTTAGAACCTTGTTTGATGCTTCTACTGTGAAGTGGGTGCGAATGAGAGGGGATTGAGTCAGAGGTCTGTCAGAGAGGCATGAGCTGACCACGCGCGTTCACGTAAGAGTTAGCTTGCGTTCCATTGCATTTCTACAGACAAAGGAATTCTCCAGTTGGAACATTATTGAAGATTTATGATAAAAACATCCTAAAGATTGATTCTATACATCGTTTGACATGTTTCTACGGACTGTAACGGAACTTATTGACTTTTCGTCTGCTTGCGCGTCATGATTTTGGATTACTGAGCTAAACGCGCGAACAAAAAGGAGGTATTTGGACATAAATTATGGACTTCATCAAACAAATCAAACATTTATTGTGGAACTGGGATTCCTGGGAGTGCATTCTGATGAAGATCATCAAAGGTAAGTGAATATTTATAATGCTATTTCTGACTTCTGTTGACTACACAACATGGTAGAAATCTGTTTGGGTTGTTTTGGTCTCTGAGCGCTGTACTCAGATTATTGCATGGTGTGCTTTTTCGGTAAAGCTTTTTTGAAATCTGACACAGCGGTTGCATTAAGGAGAAGTTTATCTAAAGTTCCATGCATAACAGTTGTATGTTTTAGCAATGTTTATTATGAGTATTTCTGTAAATTGATGTGGCTCTCTGCAAAATCACCGGATGTTTTGGAACTACTGAAAATAACGTGCCAATGTATACTGAGATTTTTTGATATAAATATGAACTTTATCAAACAAAACATACATGTATTGTGTAACATGAAGTCCTATGAGTATCACCTGATGAAGATAATCAAAGGTTAGTGATTAATTTATCTCTATTTCTGCTTTTTATGACTCCTCCCTTTGGCTGGAAAAATGGCTGTGTTTTTCTGTGACTAGGCACTCACCTAACATAATCGTTTGGTGTGCTTTCGTCGTAAAGCCTTTTTGAAATTGGACACTGTGGTGGGATTAACAAGAATTGTATCTTTAAAATGGTCTAAAATACTTGTATGTTTGAGGAATTCTAATTATGAGATTTCTGTTGTTTGAATTTGGCGCCATGCACTTTAACTGGCTGTTGTCATATTGATCCCGTTAGCGGGATCTCAGCCCAAAGATGTTTAACCAACAATGCAGTTCAAGAAGAGTTAAGAAAATATGTACCAAATAAACGAAAGTAAAAAATAATAAAAAGTAACACAATAAAATAATGTAAATAGTCCGGGTGGCCATTAGGTTAATTGTTCAGCAGTTATGGGGGCATGGGGGTAGAAACTGTTAAGGAGCCTTTTGGTCCTAGACTTAATGCTCTGGTACCGCTTGCCATGCGGTAGCAGAGAAAACAGTCCATGACTTGGGTGACTGGAGTCTTTGACACTTTTTTGGGCTTGGATGGAAAGGAAGCTTGGCCCCAGTGATGTACTGGGCCGTGTGCACTACCCTCTGTAGCCTTACGGTCAGATGCCGAGCAGTTGCCATACCAAGCGGTGATGCAACCGGTCAGGATGCTCTCGATGGTGCAGCTGTCAAGGAAGGGAGTTTATGTTTATACAGGACCTCCCGACCTCACCTACCTTCAACCAATCATGCCCTCTGCATTTTTACAACATTTGAGAGGCCATGGCGATACGGTATGGAGCTCAAGTTGGTCTCTGCATGGCTCCGGGGGTCCGCAATTCTGTCACACCATCCATAGGGCACCCCAGAACACATTTTCGGATCAAGCACCAATTGGCTCTTAGCTTTGGGTAGTAAGCGAATTAACGGAACCGAATCACATTGGTGAAAGAGTTGTTCATTTGGCTCCCTGATTTGCATACGGCTACTACTCCTTTATGAGCTATTTATTGTTTCTGCAGATACATTATAAACTAATTGTAAAGAGGGTGAGTTCTCACTGCAGACAGAATAAATAGTGAGGAGATCACGGCAATCTGGTGCATACAGATTTTTTTTTTAGGTGCGTAAAAAAAATACATTGTTTTTGCAGGACATCTAATAATTTGGCCAGATCTGACATATGGAACGGCTCAGAGCCAAAAGATCCGGCTCACTGAAAAGACTCACCGAAAATGACCATCACTACAAAAGTTACAGGTGCTTGCGCCAGTTTCTCAAAACAGTTTCGACACAGGTTTACACTTTGTGAACAATAATATTTCTTACATTTGATAAAATAAATGTAAATATAGCAAACATTCTTTATAATCATTTAGCAAATACATATATTTATTACACATCATGTAATACGTTATAATAATACATTCATCTGTTATCGAGGATCCTTGGGACGTGCCTACCCCACAGAAGTTGAAATATAAAATAGTTAATGTAAGGATTAAAGTATTGCTTGTGGATTAAGGTTAGGATTTAGGGTAGGGACGTCCCAAGTGTATCACTGACCCAAAAAGAATCATAGTTTACTTTAAAATGATGTTGTACGTCTGCCCTCTTGTGGGGATATTGTGTATTACACGTACTGTGATATCCCCTTTGATATCAAGCAAGGCCAGATTAAATGTGACATTGATCTTGACTAGTAAACCTTCCAGTTACAATATCAGTAGCACCACCACCAGAGAGATTAATAATTCCTCCTTTATATCCTACCAGCTTCCCTTTCATATCCACACACTCAAAGGATCCTCCTTTATACCTCTCACCCCCCAATAAAATGCTTATGCTGGTGTAAAATCTCTAGCTTTAAACAATTTAAGCCACCAGTGAGGCTGGAAGACTAGGCAGAACATCAGCAAAGACTGGGCCCTAGATAAAATAAACCCTGTATCATTTGATTCAAGGCAATCAAGCTACAGTCATTGGCTACCGATTCATACAGTAAACTATGATAGGAAGACATCCACATCCACTCCAGTGAACATAGAACATTTCATCCAACATTTCACGACAACAAAGAAGTTGGCGACCAGAACAGACTACCTTCATACATAACTCAACTCCCTGTGCTACTCTTCTCCTGCTCTAGCAGTGTCCCACTTTCAGCTACTGGGAGATGGAGCTCCTCCTCTTCCTCTGTGCGTTCATCCATCCCCTCAGGACACGTGGTCTCATCAAGATGATCATCACAACAACTCTGGATTCTTTGGACTTCTGGCAACGGTTGGCTGTCCTGAACTGGAACAGGAAGATCCTCGATGGAGAGATGTGCTGGTGATGCTATGTCAATCATCATGTTGTCCTCTTTTCCAGTGACTGTGAAGCCCACTGTTGGCTGTCTCCTGTTTCTCTTGTGAATCGCCATTAACCCGAGCACACAAATGATTAACAGAATAATTATTCCTATCACTGGTACCCTACTCCTTTCACTATTAGTCATTGCAGGCTCCAATTGCTTTTCTAGAGAAAGACAGAAAGATAGAAAATAGTAGTGTTAGTGCAGCAAAGATAAAGGAAATTACAACAATATTATACCGAAGCAATAAGGCCTAAGGGGGTGTGGTTTTAGGCTGATATACCACGGCTGTCAGCCAATCAGCATTCAGGGCTCGAACCACCCAGTTTATAATCTCAACTAGCGCAGACAACAATACAAAACAGCAAGACTGTCATGACTAAATACTATTCTCTTGAAATATTACACTAACACTACATCTACTACTATGATAATAATAAGACAAAGAATGTCTATACGTTAAAAAGTGAATATTAAATACAATACTTAAGTGAGAGAAGAATTCAATAGACATCCCACCTTTAACAGTGAGAGTGACTCCATGTGGATATCCTGGCTTACTATCCCGGTTGAAGAAGCACAGGTAGGTCCCCTGGTCAGACGAGCGTACACCGGTGAAGGTGAGGGACAGGTCACCCTCTCCGTAACCATCCCTGGTCACTGATGTCCTGTCATTGAATCCAGGGCCAAAGGTAGTATTGGTCGGGTCAATCTTCAGCACAGTCTGTCCTTCTTTCTCCCACTGGACATAAATCTCACCATCGGTTGCCTGCTTATTGGTTGAGCCATAGCAGTGAAGTGTGACATTATCTCCGACGTGAGCTGATATTTCTGTCGGGACTGTTAGATGAGGAGGGAGAAGAGGGTGGGCCTTGAATGGTGTGCCATTGTGAAAGGAATTGAATTAGATATAGGTCTACATGGAATGTATGACAATTAAAGTGAATGGGGAAGGTGCTGGGGGTTAAGGTTAGAGAGAAGGTGCTGGGGGTTAAGGTCAGAGAGAAGGTGCTGGGGGTTAAGGTTAGAGAGAAGGTGCTGGGGGTTAAGGTTAGAGAGAAGGTGCTGGGGGTTAAGGTTAGAGAGAAGGTGCTGGGGGTTAAGGTTAGAGAGAAGGTGCTGGGGGTTAAGGTCAGAGAGAAGGTGCTTGGGGGTTAAAGTGAAGGGGAAGGTGCTGGGGGTTAAGGTTAGAGAGAAGGTGCTGGGGGTTAAGGTTAGAGAGAAGGTGCTGGGGGTTAAGGTTAGAGAGAAGGTGCTGGGGGTTAAGGTTAGAGAGAAGGTGCTGGGGGTTAAGGTTAGAGAGAAGGTGCTGGGGGTTAAGGTCAGAGAGAAGGTGCTGGGGGTTAAGGAAGAGAAGGTGCTGGGGGGTTAAGGTTAGAGAGAAGGTGCTGGGGGTTTAAGGTCAGAGAGAAGGTGCTGGGGGTTAAAGTGAAGGGGGAAGGTGCTGGGGGGTTAAGGTTAGAGAGAAGGTGCTGGGGAGTTAAGGTTAGAGAGAAGGTGCTGGGGGTTAAGGTTAGAGAGAAGGTGCTGGGGGTTAAGGTTAGAGAGAAGGTGCTGGGGGTTAAGGTTAGAGAGAAGGTGCTGGGGGTTAAGGTTAGAGAGAAGGTGCTGGGGGTTGTTAGAGAGAAGGGGTTAAGGTTAGAGAGAAGGTGCTGGGGGTTAAGGTTAGAGAGAAGGTGCTGGGGGTTAAGGTCAGAGAGAAGGTGCTGGGGGTTAAGGTCAGAGAGAAGGTGCTGGGGGTTAAGGTCAGAGAGAAGGTGCTGGGGGTTAAGGTCAGAGAGAAGGTGCTGGGGGTTAAGGTTAGAGAGAAGGTGCTGGGGGTTAAGGTTAGAGAGAAGGTGCTGGGGGTTAAGGTTAGAGAGAAGGTGCTGGGGGTTAAGGTTAGAGAGAAGGTGCTGGGGGTTAAGGTTGGAGAGAAGGTGCTGGGGGTTAAGGTTAGAGAGAAGGTGCTGGGGGTTAAGGTTAGAGAGAAGGTGCTGCGGGGTTAAGGTTAGAGAGAAGGTGCTTGGGGGTTAAAGTGAAGGGGGAAGGTGCTGGGGGTTAAGGTCAGAGAGAAGGTGCTGGGCGGTTAAGGTCAGAGAGAAGGTGCTGGGGGTTAAGTTAGCGTAGTGTGAAAGCCAAAAGAAGAGGAGTGGAGGATGAGGGAATGAAGGACAAATGGACATGAGTTGAATAGACGCAAATAAAGAATAGAATGATATTATACTATTATCATTGATCACAACTCTAAAACACAAATCAACAGTATGTAGAATTTGAATTACACACTGACTTCAGAAAAACAGTGGTCTGGTCAATATTACAATATTACAACAATTGCAAATGCATAAATGAAGAGTTTCATTCCAAAACGCTGTATATCCATTTTCAGAAATGTTGGTCTTTTAATGTAATTACAAATTATGAAAGAGATTGGTATGTTTTTTCACTCTCTAATCATGGTATGGGTTTGTTCAATGTATTTGTTTAAAATCTATCACTGGATGGTTTCATTTCAGAGACAAAACGCTATATAGCCGCCTCTTTGAGAAATAAGTAGTACTACTATGTTTTACAGTCAAATGTAACAAAAAAACTGCTAGCAGATACCCTTCCAGTCATTGTGCTAACGCTAGTTAGCATTGGCTCACGAGACTACCTCTATCTTCCTTCACACTGGATACAGAGACATACAAATGGAAAGCAGTAATATTTTACACACACATGAAGGTACCCATAACCAATCATTTCTTATTAAAAAATGGTGGATATAGCATTTTGGAAGTAAACTCTTCAAATCTATCCCTGAGTGAAGTAGTCATAGTTCTTGTTCCCAGTCAACATTCAATATGTAAAGTTTTGTCATATCTGTTCAGCTTACCCAGAACATCTAGCTTCACATCTGCAACATTCCGATTATCACAGACACACTCATATGAGCCCTTGTCATTGTACACCGCAGAGCTGATTGTGAGAGAGAGGTCTTTGTTGATTTCCACCCTCTTCTCAAAGCGCTTTCCTTCAATTAATTTTCCTTGATCAGTCTTGGCAACGACCTGGCCATCCACAATCTTCCAAACGATGCCACTGTCACAGGTTGCATTGCAAGGGAGAGTGACAGAGTGCTTCAAATTCACAGTTTTAATAATGATACCATTACCAATCGAGGGGCATTCTGTGGAAACGGTCGGGAAGTAAAATAAATACAAGGATTATATATTTGTAGCCAAACTAAATCCTCAACATATTTAACATTAGACTAATACAGTGAACACACTCAATGATGTTGATCAAGAGGCCAGTTCACACAAAAAGAACATAGTGTATCTAAAATGATTCATTGAGGAAAAGCGTACCAAGAAGGCCGATCATCAATGTAAAAACACAGTAGAAGAGTTTCCAACCCATGCTGTGCTTTACTGCCCCAGGATTCAACACCTGTGAAATTGAACAAGCATTTTAAGATGTGGATTATTGTTGTTATGCCTAAACTATTTAGCCTACACTAAAGTAGTAGCCTACTAAGAAACTCTCGTCTTTGTTGCATAACGTTTTGCTGTGGTTTGCTACGGTGTGCACTACTGCTTGGGTGTGCACTACTGCTTGGGTGTGCACTACTGCTTGGGTGTGCACTATACACCCCTATAAAAAAAAACTTTCTCTTCACAGACCATTGCCGTCCATTAAAACAACATTCATTCATCACATACACCTTACAAACTAAGAAACAAGTATCCTATTCCACCCCCGACCCCCAAACAAACAGATTTCCAATAGAATATACTTCATTTACCAAACTATAGATGTTTTTCCTAGAGCGCTGGTTGTCCTGAGAAAGAACTACTTTCGTTTTCTTCTTCTTCATTGGACTATTTAAGGTGCATTACCGCCACCAACTGGACGGGAGTGTTAACCAGAGACAGGAAGGTCTAAATCCTACCCATTATTCTCATCTCCCTAAGGAAGCGAAATACATCATTAAATACTACAGCCCCTGAAGATTTCCCCAGCAGTTCACTTAATATTGGCTCTTCAACCCCATTACTCCTTAAATCTAACAATAATCTCCCCCTTTCCCTCCCATATTGCTGGCACTGAAATGGAACATGTTCCACTGTCTCCATCTCCTCCTGACAGTGATGACATCACCCAGTCGGTTGTTTTCCTACCAATTTCAATGTCCTGTTGAGCCTTGTGTTTCCCAGTCTCAGCCTTGTGATTACACTTTCCTCCCTTCTCTCTCTGCCTGAGGACCTCCCTGCCCCCTCTGCCTGAGGACCTCCCTGCCCCCTCTGCCTGAGGACCTCCCTTCCCCCCTGCCTGACCTCCCTTTCCCCCCTGAGGACCTCCCTGCCCCCTCTGCCTGAGGACCTCCCTGCCCCTCTGCCTGAGGACCTCCCTGCCCCCTCTTAAGGACCACCCTGCCCCCTCTGCCTAAGGACCTCCCTGCCCCCTCTGCCTGAGGACCTCCCTGCCCCCTCTGCCTGAGGACCTCCCTGCCCCTCTGCCTGAGGACCTCTGCCTAAGGATCTCCCTGCCCCCTCTGCCTGAGGAAGGACCTCCCTTCCCCCTCTGCCTGAGGACCTCCCTGCCCCCTCTGCCTGAGGACCTCCCTGCCCCCTCTGCCTGAGGACCTCCCTGCCCCCTCTGCCTGAGGACCTGCCCCCCTGCCTGAGGACCTCCCTTCCCCCTCTGCCTGAGGACCTCCCTTTCCCCCCCTAAGGCCCCCTCTGCCTGAGGACCTCCCTGCCCCCTCTGCCTAAGGATCTCCCTGCCCCCTCTGCCTGAGGACCTCCCTGCCCCCTCTGCCTGAGGACCTCCCTGCCCCCTCTGCCTGAGGACCTCCCTGCCCCCTCTGCCTGAGGACCTCCCTGCCCCCTCTGCCTGAGGACCTCCCTGACCTCCCCCCTCTGCCTGAGGACCTCCCTGACCTCCCCCTCTGCCCCCCTCTGCCTGAGGACCTCCCTGAGGACCTCCCCCCTCTGCCTGAGGACCTCCCTGCCCCCCACATTTTCCTAGATATTATACAGGTGTCTTCCCTGTCCCTTCCTGTTCCACAACTCTTGCCATTTGTTTTTACGTTTTTAACCATTGTTCTCATAACCCCTTGGCTTCTGCTTTGCTGATGGACAAATACATCTCAACATTAGGATGTTTGAGAGGCTGCTAGGCGATAGCATCCACCTCCTCATTCCCCTCTACTCCCACATGAGCTGGTACCCAGAGGAACATCACAAACACCCCTGTCTGTTTCACCCTATACAAGCACTGTAAGACCTCGTACAATACACCCTGTCTGCTCTGAGACACACATGAATTTCAGCTCATCAGCGCTGCACAGGAGTCAGACTAGATGACTACCGTCATCCTCACCTCCTCCGCCCACTCTGCAGCGAAGAGTATGGACATCTCCATTGTGTAAACACATAAATGACCTGTTGCTCTTTTCGTCACTGCCACCGTAAACTCTAAAAGCTGTTCCTGTCCTGCCTTTTTTAGGGTCATTAGATCCATCTGTGAATATATTAAAGAAAGCATAGTTCTGTGTTATTAAATGTTAACTTTCACAACTGAATCTACTCCTTCCTCAACATCTATTAGCCTCTCAAGCAACCCTAGATATATTACTAGCTGATGGAACAACCAAGGTGGGATAGCAGGAAAACCACGACGGCGAAACCGGTAAACAGTGGCCCAGAATTGCGGGCCAGAAATGCGGGCCGCAATTGCACCCTTCTTGGTTGTCAGCCTAGCCATGTACTCTTTGGATCCATACAAATAAACAAATACATCAAACATTTATAAAAAATGAATACATTGTTGCATTGATCCATTTGCTGCGATAATAAGGGATAGAGATGATACGATATAGGATTTGTATTTGATCATTTCCTTGAAAAATAACTTGTACACATTGTACACATGAGTCCTCCGAATCAGTTTAATCATCAATATCACCATTAATGATGATAGTGATAACGCAATTATTTATATTTTGCAAGTATGATTACCTTTTGAAACAGACGTCATGTTCTGAATTTTGTTCAGCACATTTTGTTGGATCATACCGGTGTCAGGGTCTTGTAGTTGCTTACAACGACCACTAGACGGTAGTGTAGCCTCATTCCTTAAACCCTTGCTCAGTTAGAAATCAATCTGACCCCAGTGGTGGTAACTCTTATCCGCAGAGGACCTGCTGGGGAACTTTTGTTACCGCCAGGCAATCACTCACCTCATTCAACCAATTACAGTCTTGGTGGAAGGCTATGACTACTTGTGCTGACTGTGTACCTCGACAACCGTGTTTGAGGATGGAATAACCTCTGGGCTATGTGGTTGTCTTTGAATCTGGGACGTGTCTTTCCATGTTGATGATACTGTATGTTGGTCTGACTCTATGCTTAAGGGCCTGAAATAGTCAAACGGTGGTTCAAAGAGAATGAGTCAATGTTGAACTAATGTTTTACTAAGGTTGAATTTCCGTCTCTCTATGACTCAAGTCTCTGCCCACAGAGAAGCCATTCAGATGTCATGTCCAGACAGACTGACTGTAAAACCACCAGTCTGTGTGGCCGCCCAGCAGAGAACTGGCTGGGGGAGAGGGATCAGGGCCAGATGGGACACATTTGGGACGTGAAGTCACTGGAAGTGTGTGTGTGTGTGTGTATGTGCTTGTGTGTGTATCTGTGTATGTGCGTTAGAGCCATAGAATGTCTTATAATATTATTATGTCAACTTTAAGACAACCTTCATGCAAGCCATGTTTTTCTTCATGTTGACACATACCATGTCTTCATCACTGATAATGCCTGTTGTCACAACAATAAACGTCTCATGCGCTTGTCATGCATTTGTAATCAGGCCATCTACACAGACAGAGCTACCATGGTTACGCCCCAAATGGCACCCTATTCCCTATAGGTCCTGGTCAAAAGTAGTGCACTATGTAGGGAATAGGGTTCCATTTAAGACGCAGGCCATGACTCCCAGGTCCTCTCAACCATGTGGCAGGAACATACTGAATGTGTGATCCTTAACCATCAAGGGAAACCACACGGTGGTCCAGGTTAAAGCTTCAGTGATCATGTTAAACCCTGGGTCCAGGTTAAAGCTTCAGTGATCATGTTAAACCCTGGGTCCAGGTTAAAGCTTCAGTGATCATGTTAAACCCTGGGTCCAGGTTAAAGCTTCAGTGATCATGTTAAACCCTGGGTCCAGGTTAAAGCTTCAGTGATCATGTTAAACCCTGGGTCCAGGTTAAAGCTTCAGTGATCATGTTAAACCCTGGGTCCAGGTTAAAGCTTCAGTGATCATGTTAAACCCTGGGTCCAGGTTAAAGTTAAACCCTGGGTCCAGGTTAAAGCGCGCAGTGATCATGTTAAACCCTGGGTCCAGGATCATGATCATGTTAAACCCTGGGTCCAGGTTAAAGCTTCAGTGATCATGTTAAACCCTGGGTCCAGGTTAAAGCAGGTTCAGTGATCATGTTAAACCCTGGGTCCAGGTTAAAGCTTCAGTGATCATGTTAAACCCTGGGTCCAGGTTAAAGCTTCAGTGATCATGTTAAACCCTGGGTCCAGGTTAAAACTTCAGTGATCATGTTAAACCCTGGGTCCAGGTTAAAGCTTCAGTGATCATGTTAAACCCTGGGTCCAGGTTAAAGCTTCAGTGATCATGTTAAACCCTGGGTCCAGGTTAAAGCTTCAGTGATCATGTTAAACCCTGGGTCCAGGTTAAAGCTTCAGTGATCATGTTAAACCCTGGGTCCAGGTTAAAGCGCCAGTGATCATGTTAAACCCTGGGTCCAGGTTAAAGCAGGTTCAGTGATCATGTTAAACCCTGGGTCCAGGTTAAAGCTTCAGTGATTAAACCCTGTTAAACCATGTTAAACCCTGGGTCCAGGTTAAAGCTTCAGTGATCATGTTAAACCCTGGGTCCAGGTTAAAGCTTCAGTGATCATGTTAAACCCTGGGTCCAGGTTAAACTTTCAGTGATCATGGTAAACCCTGGGTCCAGGTTAAACTTCAGTGATCATGTTAAACCCTGGGTCCAGGTTAAAGCGTCAGTGATCATGTTAAACCCTGGGTCCAGGTGAAAGCGTCAGTGATCATGTTAAACCCTGGGTCCAGGTTAAAGCAGGCTTCAGTGATCATGTTAAACCCTGGGTCCAGGTTAAAGCTTCAGTGATCATGTTAAACCCTGGGTCCAGGTTAAAGCTTCAGTGATCATGTTAAACCCTGGGTCCAGGTTAAAGCTTCAGTGATCATGTTAAACCCTGGGTCCAGGTTAAAGCGTCAGTGATCATGTTAAACCCTGGGTCCAGGTTAAAGCTTCAGTGATCATGTTAAACCCTGGGTCCAGGTTAAAGTCCAGTGATCATGTTAAACCCTGGGTCCAGGTTAAAGCGTCAGTGATCATGTTAAACCCTGGGTCCAGGTTAAAGCTTCAGTGATCATGTTAAACCCTGGGTCCAGGTTAAAGCTTCAGTGATCATGTTAAACCCTGGGTCCAGGTTAAAGCTTCAGTGATCATGTTAAACCCTGGGTCCAGGTTAAAGCTTCAGTGATCATGTTAAACCCTGGGTCCAGGTTTAAAGTTAAACCCTTCAGGTTAAAGCGCCAGTGATCATGTTAAACCCTGGGTTCCAGGTTAAAGCTTCAGTGATCATGATAAACCCTGGGTCCAGGTTAAAGCTTCAGTGATCATGATAAACCCTGGGTCCAGGTTAAAGCTTCAGTGATCATGTTAAACCCTCCAGGGCTTCAGTGATCATGTTAAACCCTGGGTCCAGGTTAAAGCTTCAGTGATCATGTTAAACCCTGGGTCCAGGTTCTTCAGATCATGTTAAAGTCCAGGTTCAGTGATCATGTTAAACCCTGGGTCCAGGTTAAAGCTTCAGTGATCATGATAAACCCTGGGTCCAGGTTAAAGCGTCAGTGATCATGATAAACCCTGGGTCCCTCAGGGTAAACCCCAGGTTAAAGCGTCAGTGATCATGTTAAACCCTGGGTCCAGGTTAAAGCGTCAGTGATCATGTTAAACCCTGGGTCCAGGTTAAAGCTTCAGTGATGATAAACTCTGGGTCCAGGTTAAAGCTTCAGTGATCATGTTAAACCCTGGGTCCAGGTTAAAGCTTCAGTGATCATGATAAACCCTGGGTCCAGGTTAAAGCTTCAGTGATCATGTTAAACCCTGGGTCCAGGTTAAAGCTTCAGTGATCATGTTAAACCCTGGGTCCAGGTTAAAGCTTCAGTGATCATGTTAAACCCTGGGTCCAGGTTAAAGCTTCAGTGATCATGATAAACCCTGGGTCAAGGCAGTGGTGTGTATTCATGGCTGCCAAGGGAAGCATCCAAAAATTGACCAAGAAAAAAAACATAATATAATTTATCTTTCGTCTCTGTTTCATAATTTTCCTTCGATTCGCAAGAAGCTGACTGTATCTCCAGAGTGGCACGGCAGTCTAAGGCACTGCATCTCAGTGCTAGAGGTGTCACTACAGACACTGGTTCAAATCCAGGCTTTTTCACAACCGGCTGTGATTGGGAGTCCCATAGGGCGGCACACAATTGGGTAGGTTTTGGCCGGGGTAGGCTGTCATTGTAAGCAAGAATTTGTCCTTAGCTGACTTTTCTAGTTAAATAAAGGTTAAAAAAAAAATATCCCGGAGAATGCATCTGAGTAAGAAAAACAGCGCTTCTCTATCTGATGCTGTCTGGTCATAAAGAGTATGACATTGTTGCCTTCTGTATCCTTGAAGGCAAGGGAAGCCAATGAGCATTTGGCCTCCTTTGATTAAAAAAGTATAAAATAATAGCGAATCAGCGTTGAGCTAAACTGAGCTCAGCTGTGATTGGTCCTGGTGCACCAAAAAAAGTGTAAAGGAAAACCAGTTTGGATTTGGCTTCACTCCCATCGCATCAAAATACGTCATTGACAGAAACAATTTGAATGGTTGCTCCTCATGGGGTTGTTGTCCTCTGGTGGCTTACTAGCTAAAATGGTCCCTTTCCTAAATTAGCCATGGATGGAGATAGGGATTTGACTTAATTCTCCTTAATGGCCAATGATTATATTGGCGATTCTGATAACTAATGTACTAACTCATTAACTCTGACGATGTAGCTCGTAGTTATTCTTTGTAGCATGGCCATCTAGGGATTTGGTAGCTGTTGGCCAATCAGGAGAGACATCCGTAACTGCAATGACTGGGCCACGTTTCAGTTGCCAAACGTTGTCGAACATTGCAGATAGAAATTCCATTAACGGAGTCAAAGTGTTTCCTTAGGCGACACGTCGGAGAAGCATGTTTGTTCTACATTACATGTTTCTATCTGAACCTACCAAAACGTTTTGTCTGGCTGAACGCTCCCCTGGAGAGGGGGAACCTGTTCAGGATGGTTCAACAGTACAGAACAATCAGATCCAAATTGTGTAGAAAAGACACGACTGTGTGCCATGTAGAATATGCAATCATTTATGAACATTTTATCTCACTGAACACACCTCAGCAGGGTTGGGGTCAATTCCATTTCAATTCCAGTCAATCCTGAAAATAAACCAAATTCCAATTTCACGTTTTGCTCACTGACAAGCATTAAAGAGAATTTGACTCCCAAAATTGCCTGAAATTATAATGGAAAGGACCCCAACCCTGCACCTCAGGTTTCATGAGGTAACGTCACAACTAGAGGAATTCCAGTGTTGCTGTATTACGATGTCTCTCCCACACACTTTTACTCTGTCATCCTCTCCTCTTTCTCCCTCTCTCCACCCGTTTATCAATTTGGGAACCCTCCTCCACACCATTCTCAAAGGATTTGTCTGGAACATGTCCCTGGTGCTGACTCCAGGTCAGCGCTTACCGGGGCGGGCTCAGAGATGTTTGGTTTCCAAGAAGAGACACACACATACTTGGAGGCATAGATACACGCACATACACGTAGATGCATGCATGCTCACCCAGATAGATGCACAAACGCACACACAAACACACACTCACATACTGTAGATACTGATGCATGCACGCACGCACCCTGCACGCACGCACCCTTGTACACACACACACACACACACACACACACACACACACACACAAACACACACTCACATACTGTAGATACTGATGCATGCACACACGCACCCTTGTACACACACACACACACAGGGTAACACGTGTGTGTGAGTTGGAAGCTCTATTTGATCTCTGGTTTCACAGAAACCCTTCAGAAGAGAATGTGGAAAACTCTTGTTGTCCACGTGACTGAGGGTTGTCGTTGAGAGGGAATGAATGTGTACTGTATAATATCTGCACATTATCTAGATGTAGAGTACAGCGTATGTGGGTGTTCACGCAGGTTTGTGCATGTCACCTCTGTTCATGTACTGTATGTGTGGCTAATCCCCGTGAAGGCATAGAGTGTGGCAGAATCCCAAATGGCATCCTATTCCCTATTTAGTGTGCTACTTTTGACCAGGACCCATAGGGGTGCCATAAAGGATGCACTCTATGTGTATGTAACATTTCTTCCACTCCTGTTGCCTCATCATAAATTAAAACACTTTGTTTTAACACTGCATTGATCTAAAACACGTGTATCAAATGCCTGTGTGCATCTAATGTGTGTAGAATCAGCATGTTCATACAGCATTTGAGGATGTGCGTGTGTCTCTGGGAATGTGTGCATAAAACACACACAGTAAGTGTGTGTGAGCTGCCCAGTGAGAGCCCAGTGTGTGTGTGTGTGTGTGTGTGTGTGTGTGTGAGCTGCCCAGTGAGAGCCCAGTGTGTGTGTGTGTGTGTGTGTGGGAAAAAGCGCCAACCCCACCCACCTCAAGCCCACAGATGGCCCCTGCTGGCTTGAACGGCATGTGAGAGGAACACTAGGGGGGTCAAAGTCCCCCCTCTGCCCAGCCTCAGACCCTGTGACAGTCCACCCCCTCCAGCTGTGGCCACAACAGCCCCTTTGTCCACCTCTGCCATATGAACCAGTTATGTAAGACTGACTGTGAGTGAGATCACCATCTATGTACCAAGCAAGCCACCGCCTGCTGCCTGTCCACCTCTCTCCGGACCTCTCTCCGGACCTCTCTCTGGACCTCTCTCTGGACCTCTCTCTGGACCTCTCTCTGGACCTCTCTCTGGACCTCTCTCTGGACCTCTCTCTGGACCTCTCTCTGGACCTCTCTCTGGACCTCTCTCACTCTCTCTCTCGCTCTACTGTACATGTTGTTTGTGAGGAGAGAATGAGAGAGAGAGGGAGAGGGAGAGAGAGCGAGGGAGTGAGAGAGAGAGGAAGGGAGTGAAAGAGAGAGGGAGCAAGAGAGAGGAAGGGAGAGACAAAAAGAGAGAGAGAGGGAGGTAGAGAGAATGAGAGAGGGAGGGAGTGAGAGGAAGAGACAGAGAGAGTGAGAGAGAGAGAGAGAGGAGGGAGTGAGTGAGAGGAAGGGAGAGAGAGAGGGAGGGAGAGAGGGAGAGGAAGGGAGAGAGAGGAAGGGAGAGAGAGAGTGAGAGGAAGGGAGAGGGAGTGAGTGAGAGGAAGGGAGAGAGAGAGAGAGCGAGTGAGAGGAAGGGAGAGAGCGAGAGGGAGGGAGTGAGAGGAAGGGAGAGAGGGAGGGAGTGAGAGGAACAGAGAGAGAGGGAGGGAGTGAGAGAGAGAGGGAGGGAGTGAGAGGAAGGGAGAGAGAGAGAGAGAGGGAGAAGAAGGGAGAGAGAGAGGTAATCCAGGGGCAGGGTACAGTATGACCCCAGGCTAAGCTGCCTGTCTGAGAGGGAATGTAGAAACAAACTCTCAGAGCCATGATAAGGTAGTTCAGAGTTACAACAAAACCAATGTTTGGGTAATGGTGTACTGCTTATGGCACTCCTTTGGCCCGAAAAACCTTAAAAGGGGCACTTTTGGGGGGCAGCCTACATGAGACCATTGTGAAGTGCATTATCATATTAAATGACATCAGAAACCAAGTCAACAACTCCAATCCACCTGAACACTCAACATTTCAAAACAGCAGCCAATGACCCAACTAAGACAACACTCTTTGTTTAATACATTTAATAGTGCACGTGACTGTGATTAATCTGTACAGAAATAATATTAATAATACAAAATATAAAACACATTTCTGTAACTTAAGCGTAACATTTACAATAAAATAAACATGGTACAAAAAAAACATATCTGAGGTATAAATATATTTTTAAATTAAATGTCATTGTCATGCGTTACTCATATCTGACGGCATACAAATCATGTACACACACGTTTAACAATACAACACAACGCTTAGCAAATGAGTCACACACTGAACAGAGAACGTATAGGTTTTAACACGGGGCCCAAATCCGGCCCGGATGAAGGTGTACTTGGTTACTATTAGTCTTATACTTCATTTAAGGTAACACAGACAGACAGACAGACAGACAGACAGACAGACAGACAGACAGACAGACAGACAGACAGACAGACAGACAGACAGACAGACAGACAGACAGACAGACAGACAGACAGAAAATAAACCTGCGCATATAGATTATTTTTCCTTCTTTAAACCAGACAAACATTCCCTGCACTTTCTCCTCCTCTATTTACAGTAAAACCTGTAAAATCCCACACCTTTATAAAAGGACCTTCTCTTTTCTTTGTTTTCTATTCATTTCTTCTCTTCTTTTCTATTTCTTTCCCCCCAGGTTTTTCTTCTGTGAAGCAGAAGACTACCTTGACTGCTCTTGTACATCGTACTACTACAAAAGTAACAACCGGAAGTGTTCCTTTCATCAACGTTTAGCCTACAAATGGCGGCCATTTTGGAATCCTAGCCCTGTTGATTGTTGTTGTTCTCGATGCTCTTTTAAGCAGTGGAATCAATCAAAATGTTCTCTGAATGTCTACTTTCTTTAAGCTTGGTCCATCAGAATCTAAGTCTCCATTTTAGTTTTGGGGGCGACTTTAACCCTCTCAACCAATTGGTGTTCCAGCCACCATTTTGCTTCTGTTCCATCCTTTAAACCCACTCTATACTAGCTTTCCCTAATGCCATTTAACCAACTATCAACTCACCATACCCCACTTATCAATACAAACTCAGATATTGCATATTTTCAATACATTCACACAACTGTTAGCCCATATTATCCATCTGTCGAAAAATACAGTATCTTCCTGAAAACAATGTCGTGGACATTGCCTCCGCTGTAACAGGATAAAAACACTTGTGAACGAGTACACACACACACACACACACACACACACACACACACACACACACACACACACACACACACACACACACACACACACACACACACACACACACACACACACACACACAGAGAGAGAGAGAGAGGAAACAGGAAAAAGCAACATGAACAGATGCAGGATATAGTATATACACACTATATTGCAGCTGGGAGCCAGTGCATGAAATACGTCTAATTAATCAACCATTCATCACACACACACCCACACACTAACCTTCTCTCTTATCAGAAGCCCCCCTCCCCTATAGATTCTCTTTTAACTAATCCGTGACATCACATCCTCTGACGGTGATGTCACATCCTCTCTGTAAAGGTATTATGCTTGTTGGATGAGTGACACCATACTTCCATTTCAGACACATTTACTTTGGTCGTGCCGCCCGCAACACATCACCTAGCACAAGAACCATAACACAACTCTGAAAGAACTGTGAGGGTCCATGGCCGTTCCAGGCCTTGCAGGACCCCTCGGAGGCAGTAACCCCACCTGGCTGTTGATGACAGTCTACGGATGACGACAAAGTCTGTTCAAAGTCTCTCTGTCCAGGACACAAGGGTATGTCTGTCAAGAGCTTGAATCATGTCAATGAGTCAATGGGTTGTCCTCCCCCAGTCAACCCCAACCAGCATCAGGGCTGTAGCGAATTAGGGGCTGAGGTGGGGGTGGATAGAGACTCTTTCTGGTTCCAGGGTGTCGCCCCTTCTTGTGACTTTGGTCTCCAAGTCAAGTGGAGCTGCCTGGCCCTCACTTATCCATCTGGGTGGTGAAGGACTGGCGTATCCGCACCACCTCACTGGCACACAGGTGTCCATACAGTTTATTGTACCACTCTGGGAACCGACCCCTGGAAACAGAGAGACAGAGAGGAGATGTTTTAGTATCAGACCAGAGTTACTTTGATTTAGAGAGGAGATGTTTTAGTATCAGACCAGAGTTACTTTGATTTAGAGAGGAGATGTTTTAGTATCAGACCAGAGTTACTTTGATTTAGAGAGGAGATGTTTTAGTATCAGACCAGAGTTACTTTGATTTAGAGAGGAGATGTTTTAGTATCAGACCAGAGTTACTTTGATTTAGAGAGGAGATGTTTTAGTATCAGACCAGAGTTACTTTGATTTAGAGAGGAGATGTTTTAGTATCAGACCAGAGTTACTTTGATTTAGTTTTAGTATCAGACCAGAGGAGATGTTTTAGTATCAGACCAGAGTTACTTTGATTTAAAGAGGAGATGTTTTAGCATCAGACCAGAGTTACTTTGATTTAGAGAGGAGATGTTTTAGTATCAGACCAGAGTTACTTTGATTTAGAGAGGAGATGTTTTAGTATCAGACCAGAGTTACTTTGATTTAAAGCTCTCCTCTAGTTCCCTTGAACATTTTAGTTCAGAGTTGAGCATGTCTAGCCTTTATTCTGCTGTTTCTATTCTACTGGTTCTATTCTACTGGTTCTATTCTACTGGTTCTATTCTACTGTTTCTATTCTACTGGTTCTATTCTACTGGTTCTATTCTACTGTTTCTATTCTACTGTTTCTATTCTACTGTTTCTATCCTACTGTTTCTACTGCTTCCGTTCCAGCTGACTCACCTGCAGTCGACCCTGGAGATGTGTGTGAGGCGAGACTTGTTGCTGCTGCATGGCTCGATGAAGTAGCGTGAGGTGAGCACATTGGCCCGCACGCCCAGTAACGCTGCCCCGCCATGGTCCACTGAGGTACACACCAACGCACACGCTCCCTTAGGTAGGTCTGTCACCCACGTCCTGGAGCAGAGAGAAGACATTTTGACTTTTATACCAAAAGAGAGAAAGATAGTTGTTTTATACCATTGAGAGAAAGAGAGAAAGAGAGACAGTTGTTTTATACCATTGAGAGAAAGACGCTGCCCCGCCATGGTCCACTGAGGTACACACCAACGCACACGCTCCCTTAGGTAGGTCTGTCACCCACAAAAAGAGAGAAAGATAGTTGTTTTATCCATTGGAGAAAGAGAGAGAGACAGAGAGAGAGAGTTGTTTTATATCATTGAGAGACAGAGAGAGAGTTGTTTTATATCATTGAGAGACAGAGAGAGAGTTGTTTTATATCATTGAGAGAAAGAGAGAAAGAGAGAGTTGTTTTATATCATTGAGAGAAAGAGAGAAAGAGAGAGTTGTTTTATATCATTGAGAGAAAGAGAGACAGAGAGAGAGTTGTTTTATACCATTGAGAGAAAGAGAGACAGAGAGAGAGATGTTTTATATCATTGAGAGAAAGAGAGACAGAGAGAGAGATGTTTTATATCATTGAGAGAAAGAGAGACAGAGAGAGAGATGTTTTATACCATTGAGAGAAGAGAGACACAGAGAGAGATGTTTTATATCATTGAGAGAAACAGAGAGAGAGATGTTTTATATCATTGAGAGAAAGAGAGACAGAGAGAGAGTTGTTTTATACCATTGAGAGAAAGAGAGACAGAGAGAGAGATGTTTTATATCATTGAGAGAAAGAGAGACAGAGAGACAGAGAGATGTTTTATACCATTGAGAGAGAGAGAGAGAGAGAGATGTTTTATACCATTGAGAGAAAGAGAGACAGAGAGAGAGATGTTTTATATCATTGAGAGAAAGAGACAGAGAGAGTTTTATATCATTGAGAGAAAGAGAGAGAGAGAGATGTTTTATATCATTGAGAGAGAAGAGAGAGTTTTATACATTGAGAGACAGAGATGTTTTATATCATTGAGAGACAGAGAGAGAGATGTTTTATATCATTGAGAGAAAGAGAGACAGAGAGAGAGTTGTTTTATACCATTGAGAGAAAGAGAGACAGAGATGTTTTATATCATTGAGAGAAAGAGAGACAGAGATGTTTTATATCATTGAGAGAAAGAGAGACAGAGATGTTTTATACCATTGAGAGAAAGAGAGACAGAGATGTTTTATACCATTGAGAGAAAGAGAGACAGAGATGTTTTATACCATTGAGAGAAAGAGAGACAGAGATGTTTTATACCATTGAGAGAAAGAGAGACAGAGATGTTTTATACCATTGAGAGAAAGAGAGACAGAGATGTTTTATACCATTGAGAGAAAGAGAGACAGAGATGTTTTATATCATTTAGGAAGAGAATAATGAAAGAAGGAAAGAAATAATGGATGAAGTATAAAAACAACACAAGAAGGGGATATACAAGGCGTGGGAAGGTAGGTACAGTCTCCAGGAAAAAAGTACTATCTAGAACCGAAAAGGGTTTTTACACTGTCCCTATAGGAGAACCCTTTGAAGAAGTATTGTTGGTTCAAGGTAGAACAATTTTTGTTCCAAGTAGAACCGTTTTGGGTTCCATGTAGAAACCTTTCCAAAAAGGGTTTTTACTCTGAACCAAAAAGGGTTCTCCTATGGGGACAGCTGAAGAACCCTTCTGGAGTGTAGGGAGATCTTCTACCTGAGCACGAGGTGGTCTCTGGTGGGGTGGGGGGCCATGGTGTTCCTGGTGTACTGGTAAACCTCTGTGCGATCGCCTAGCGTCTCCACCACACGGCTCTCCATCAGGTCCTCGTCCCAGCGGCCCTGCTCCCGGAGGACCCGCGTCAACACCTCCTCAGGACCCGCAGGCACCTCCACGGACGCCTTCCACAGGCGCAGCGGCGAGCCATCGTGGACCTAAGAGTCAGAAAACAAAAGAGATCATCTTTTAATACTTTTGTAAAAACACATCTGTATGTGTTATTGACAGGTTTAAGGGCAACAATGTTTTTTGGGGAAACAATGCTAACGGTAACTGTAATGATGCAATGTTGAAACTAGCGCTACTCAGGCTCTGGGGAAGAAGGCCCAGGTCTTGCACCATGATTGGGAACATAACTGTAAGGGCAGTGTTGTAATCACAACAACCCAAAGCCTCTCTCCTTATCTGTTACACTAGTCAGCTGCCTTCCTTCAAGAGGCCTTGTGACT